>NC_135350.1:7744549-8044549 GCF_023851605.1 Tamandua tetradactyla | reverse complement strand
TGTCATTTGCAGATGGCAAATTGCTTAGAAGCTAGGTCATATGTTTGTAAACCCTACCTATGAGGAGGAGGCTGTATATTGGATGAGGTAAAATATGCACATAAAAAGATGCTCCAAAGAACCCAGGAGATTTTGTTTAGCAGTGCTTCCATTGCCGCAGTGTTTCCAACCAAGTCATTTAAGACTCAGGATACTATATTAGATAGCAATTCCCTTTCCTTTTTGCAAACATGTATGAAACAAGGCTATAGAAAAGCAATTAAATGGGAAATACTATGTTTAGTAATGGGAAATAAATGTTTAGTAAATATCTTTGAATTATATCTGGAAATTATGATGCCTTCTGTACAAATCTCCACATAGGAAAAGGCATGATAGCACCGTAGTTAAGAGCATGAACTCAGAAGTCAGTCTGCCATGTTTTAGCTGTGGGAACTTGGTCAATTTACCTGTGGTCCTCAGTGTTCTTGTTTGTAAAGTAAGTAAGGCATAATAATAGCACCGACTAATAGAATTATTGATGGGATTAAATGAGGTAGTAATACTGGCAAAACACTAAAAAAAATCATGTTCTTAATATTAATCCATTCCTGTGTGTGTGAACTCATTATAAGTGGGCTTTACAAAGGTGTTATTTTTAGTTAAGGTGTTGCCCAAACTTATGAAGTTTAGTCTTTATCCATCATTGAGGCCTCATGAACAGAAAGCCATGTGGAGGAGACAGAAGCTGGAAGTCAACAGACCTAGAAGAGAAAGGAGGGAACATTGCTGTTTGATAGGAAAGTCAACGAACCCAAGGACTGCCGGCCTCCAAAATGTCACTGACCCCAGTCAAGGAGCCTCTGAAACTGTGAGCCAATAAATTCCTGTTGCTAAGCCAATCCATCATGTAGTATTTGTCACAGCAGCAAGGAAACGAAGGCACTCTAGATATAGTAGGTATTCAACAAATATTTATTCAATGAATGAACAATACCATCAAATATGGATATAGGAGAGAGGTCATCTTCAAATACGGCTCCCTAGAATCTCTGACCACCTTGTGAGTGGGTTTTCAAGTACAAATAATGGGCTCATATGTAGACCCACAGATGCTTCAAAAGGCATGCACTGCATCTATTCACAGTCTGGTACATACTAGGTTTTCAGTACGTGACATCCTCTCCTTATCTTCAGCATCATTAACATAGTCATCGTCAGTGGAGAGTTTCTTCCATTTATTTGAACATTGTTTCCCTTCACCCCATGCTCTAAGTTTGTGTAAACCATGCCAAGAATTTTCTTACCCTCCAACATCATAAATCTTTAATTACTCACCTACCAGGAATCTCAACCCTCAGCCAGGCTTATCACCTGTAGCCTATTTCCTCCCCTAGAAGAGTGACTCAGTTAATTTTATCCTGAGCAACAATAAACAACCACAATGACAACTGCAAAGTAGCACAGAACATATTAGGCAAATGAGGAATGCATTATAGGCTTACAGAATATCACACAGAGCAAGAGGACAGGAATCCGCCAGGCCTTCAGAAGGACTAAAGTCTAAAAAGCTGTATTAGTTAGGGTTCTCTAGAGAAACAGAATCAACAGGGAACACTTGCAAATATAAAATTTATAAAAGTGTCTCATGTGACCGTAGGAACGCAGAGTCCAAAATCTACAGGACAGGCTCCGAAGCCGATGACTCCAATGGATGGCCTGGATGAACTCCACAGGAGAGGCTCACCAGCCAAAGCAGGAATGGAACCTGTCTCCTCTGAGTCCTCCTTAAAAGGCTTCCCATGATTGGATTTAGCATCACTAATTGCAGAAGACACTCCCCTTTGGCTGATTACAAATGGAATCAGCTGTGGATGTAGCTGATGTGATCATGACCTAATCCTATGAAATGTCCTCATTGCAACAGACAGGCCAGCGCTTGCCCAATCAGATGAACAGGTACCACAACTTGGCCAAGTTGACACCTGTCCCTAACCATGACAAAAGTCATCCGGAGTTATGAAAGTATTATCTCTTTCCACATGCTTTGTCCTTCTCTCTGAGCAGACTAGATTCCTGGACTCCCCATCAGATGTGCCAGAACTTGGTTTTTAGGAGCTCCTCAGTTTATGTTACAGTCCAAGGCATACAAAGGCGCTCTAACTCCCAGATCCAAACTCCTAAGCGAGAAGCTGTAATCGACTCAGCTTATTTCTGGGCACACTCACATTGAACTTTCAAACTCTGCAAAAGCAGCAACTGCATGCGTTTTGATTCTAAATAACACAGTGCCTGTTACAATACACGTAGCAGATGGTCAATAAATTTTCAGCGCATGAGTGAATGGTCTGATTAACTGGGTGGCCAGGGAAGTGGAGTCCATATACAAAGTGGTTGCCAGAAGTCTGCCATTGTAGATCAGGTCTGAATGCAGTTTAGTGCACCTATTTTGCACTCAGAATTCTAACTGCAGAGAAGTCTCAGAATATGTAGCCTTCAGGTTTTTAACCTCTGAATGGCACCCAAGGAAGTGGAAATAAATTCCAAGTAACCAGTCCTTAGATCCTATATTCCATTATATCAGGATGTCCTTTGTACTTCATAGTTGGAAGTTCTTTTTGAAGTATGACACTTCATGTTCCTAAGTCTGGGCATGCCGAAGTTCTGTCTAGGGTTTGCCTGGGATTTAGCTAGGGTTTGAGTTACTTACTCTTTTTATTTTTTCGCATGTAATTAATTGCCTGCAGCGTTTAAAAATAAGGCAGACGTTTTACAAACAGATACCTGAAAAACAAAGTTGGGAAAGAGCTTAACTATCTGGGGGTCAGAAATCTGAGGTTTGTGTGTATGTTTTTTCCCTCCAGGCTCTCAATAACTGTGTGTCACCTTCAACAAGACATCTAGCCGACTGGGTTTTCCAGTGTTTTCTCCACTATAACAAGAATAATGGTTCTCAGTCACTTCCCTGCCCCTAGGGGTGTTGTCAGAATTAATGAGACACCAGAGTGAAAAGCTTTTCATATTTTTCCCTTCAGAGAAATGCTGGAATGTAAATAAAAGAATTATCTCTATTTTGTGAATGCTTTTTCCTTCTTCATGTCTTAATAGCATTTAGAAAAGAATGCACAGCTTTTTTGAAGCAGCAGCAATTACCATAGTTGGTACATATAATAAAGGAACTATATCTGCCAGCAAAAACAAAGGAGGAACCAAAAGCTTGAGTCAGAGAAAGTCTGCTCCTGGCTTACTCTTTGATGGAATCAGTAGGAGGGCTGGGATAATCACAAGTAAAATATTGCAGTACAGAGAGCATATGAAAGTAGGAGGAGAAAACTATTTAATTAAAACTGCCATTCTTAAAGTGGAAAGAGAAAAGAGGTGCTGACTGCTGAAATGTTGCTGAAATGTTCTTAGACATGCTGGAAAGAAAAAATGGGTGTTGGAGGTCAAAACGTTGGCGCCTTAGGATTGAACTGCTAAAAGCGATGAAAATATCACTGCTCATCTTATCAAATGAAGGTTCAATTCTAACTTAAAGATAAAGATGTTCTCAGCAATTTCTTTGATTAATTAGCCAATGGATTGTCTGTCAACACAGGCAACAGCTACTGTATCGATTCTGTCACTTCATTGGAACATAATATTCTGGATTTTGATGGATGCTGATGTGGTCAAAAATACATATCTTAAAAAGATTTATTCTTAGCCATCGGTAGATGATGAATTTCTAAAGGAGTTTCTTTTGGGAGATAGAAAATACTACATTTTTTTTCTGGTAGTTATAGTACTCTCCATATTCGTAATGAAATTGTTTTCTTTGTTTGGACTCCATAAATTTAGGATATTTTAGGAAATCAAGTGTGTAGGAAAATATCCTGGGGCACAGATAGTTATCATTTCTGATAAGCTAAGTGAAGATGGGCCAAAGGTCAAAGAGTGGGTCAGAAGACAGACTGGGAAATAAATTCCCTCACCCACTGACCACACATGCTAAGTACAGCCTGAAGAAACACTACAAATCACACAGTGTCTTTATAAGTTCATTATTCTCAAAGTATTTAATTCAGTTTTAGAAAAGCTTCTTCTTTCTAACATCTTTTCCCTTAGAACAGATAGTTCAATAATCATGACCCCTTCTAAAATCAGCCCTTTATCACATTGGTTTATCAATACTTTTAATAGGTCTTTATGTCTTCACTTGAAACACTTTAATATTTTCTTTAGGACAATAATACCTAATGACCAGCATCCAGAGATATCATAAAGGTAAAAGAATCATTGAAGCAAGAGCTTTAGATAATTCAGTAAATTAGGATTGAGGCTTCTGGGGGAGTGTGAAGGTTTTTTCATTATCTCATATATTGACAGAATTAGGAGTTAAGATGAAGTTCACACAGGGTAATTCAAAATAGCATGATTATATGGAGATGCATTTTTTAAAATCCCTCAAAAAAAAAAACAATATTTGAAGCAATCAGTGTAATCTGCATATTTCCTGTTTCTTGCAAAAAGACATTTGCCTTATAAAAAGCAAGAAAATAAGGAATTGAAGTAAAACAAACAAGAATGTTGCAAGTGTCTAGAACTAAATCCTAAGAATTAGAGTTTGGGATTGAGAAGAAATCTCTTCATGATACCCTAAAGTTGTGTGTTATTCCCTTCAGTGGCACTTTTTATGTAGGAGTGCCATTGATAATGGGGATCCAGGAATTTATTCACTTTTGTGATTTGGTTGGATAGAGACAAAAAATGGTAGTCATATAATAAAATGCTAGGTGCAAGTGAGATAGAAATTCAGATGATTAACCAGATCCTGGATGTGTGGGGAATTAAGAGAGTTGTGAAGTTTAGTAAAGAAGAGGGATAGGCATCTGATTTGGTTTGCTAAAGCTACTGGAATGCAATATATCAGAAATGGGTTGGCTTTTACAATGGGGATTTATTAGCGTTCAAATGTACAGTTCTAAGGCTGTGAACATGTCCACATTAAGGCATCAACAGGAATATATCTTCTCTGAAGAAAGGCTGCCAGCACCTGGGACACCTCTGTCACATGGGAAGGGACATGGCTTATGTCTGCTGGTTCTTCTCTCCCGGGTTTCATTGCTTTCAGGTTCTGGCTTCTGTGACTTCCTGTTTCAGCTTCTCCAGGGGCTTTTACTGCAAATTCTTTTAGCTTCTCTAAGCTCTCTGGGCTTTTTCTCTCATAAGACTCCAGTAAAAGGATTAAGATCCACCTTGAATGGTCTCATCTCAATTGAAATAACCTAACTAAAAGGTCACACCTACAACAGGTGTGTACCCTCGGGAATGGAGTGAAAGAACATGGCCTTTGCTGGGGTGCATAACAGCTCCAAACCCCCACAGAATCTGAGACACACCAAGGGATTGCTGGTCTCCAACTTTTGGCAGGAAAAGTGAAAGAATAAATAGGAGAGTTTAGAAAGGACAGTCTAGTTTAAGTTTTCAGGAATTTTCATTCCAGGGACTAACAAGATGTAAAGTTATGGGAGTGAGTGGCTGAACTGGAAGAAATGCAAAAGCAAATTTGTATATTAGTTATCTTTTCCTGCATAACACATAGTCAAATATTTAGTGGCTTAAAAATATCAGACATTTATTATCTCACAACTTCTGTGTATCAGGAATCTGCGTATGATTTAGTTGTGTCCTCTGCTTAGGTCACACAAGGCTGCAGTCAAGTTGTCTGTTGGGTTGCATTCTCATCTGGAATCTTGACTCGGGAAGAATCTACTTTCAAGCTCACTCAGATTGTTGCCAGAATTCATTCCCTTGCAGCTGAAAGATTGAGACTCTGGCTCTTACTGGCTGCAGATTAGAGGTTGTCCTCAGCTCCTGCAGAAAACTGTCACCTCCTAAAGGAGCTTGTGACTCCTAGAGGCCACTTCCAGTTCCCCTCCTTGTGAGCTTTCCCCATGTGACCCCCTTATTCATCAAGTCCTCAAGGAGAGACTCTAGAGTGAGTCTACCAGCAAGACAGAGCCTTACACATCATAATGGAACATGGGAGTGACACCTCATTCATCACCTTTTGCTGTTTTCTGTTGGTTAGAAGCATGTCACAGAACCTGCCCACACCAAAGGGGAGGGGTTTAAGAAGGTGTGAACATTGGGAGGTGGGAGTCATGGGTCCATGACCAACCATGATGGATCATCTGTCCATCACTAAGGTGAAAAAACAAAAACAAACAAACAAAGAAAAACCTCTGAGTTTAGTATGACTTTGAAGTTTTTCAGGATGATAGAGTGAATGAAGTGCTAAAGCCCAAATAAATTCAGGGGAATACCAAGGAATAACAGAGAAGAGGAAGGGCAAAAGTTGGGATAGCTGTATATATGAATCTTATAAGGGCAGAGATTTTTATATATTTGGCTGGAGACAGAAAGCAAAAAAGCAGCATTGACCTCATAGGAGAAAGCTCAATCCAGAGCATGCGCAGGTTGGGAGAGTCAGCAGAGACTATTTTATGAATAGGCTGATAAGTAAAAAACGTTGTTTATAATGGAATGATTTGAAAGAGGCCAGTGGGAAGACGAGATGAAGCAGAACAGTGGGAAATTGATTCAACTTGTATTACATTTCTGCCTACCTCTCATGCATTAGCGTTCGTCTCTATTTCTTTATTTTTAACTTTTCTTTCTTACTTGTTACAGATGTGTCTTACAAATAGCATGTGTTTGTGCCCTTTTTAGTCTAATCTGAGTGTCGGTAATTTAACATAGGAATTTCATCCAGTCACTGTTTTGTGTTTACCACTCTGTTTAGACTTATCCCTGTCTTATTTTAGGCTTTCTTTTTAAAATGCTTTGTATATATTTTGCCCATCTCTTGTAAGACTGATCTGGTAGCCCCTGTCCCATTCCCTATCTCTACCATGCATACACTACCCTCTTCCTTTTTACTGTTGAGTAGTATTCTGTTGTATGAATATAGCAATTTGTTTATCCATTCATAAACTGAAGGATCTTTGGGTTTGTTGGGGATGGAATCCTGTCCCCCATGAAGACACGCTCAGGTCCCAACCCTTGTTCCTGTGGGTATGAACCCATGAGTAAATAGGACCTTTGAAGGTGTGTCCAAACTGAATGAGGGTGGGCCTTAATCTGATATGGCTGAAGTCTTTATGAGCAAAGGAAATTAGACAGATAAGGAGAAAAACCACAGGGAGCAGCAAGGAACCGCGAGGCAATCGAACCTGGAAGAGAAAGAGGAAGACACAGCGTGTGTTGTGCATTGCCATGTGACAGAAAAGCCAAGGAATCCCAAAGATTGCTGGCCAGCCAGAAGATACCAACCCTAGGAGGAAGCAAGCCTTCTAGCCTCTGAAGCTGTGAATTAATAAATTCCTGTTTTGTTAAGCCAACACATTCTATGGTATTTGTTTTAGCAGCTAAGAAACTAAAACAAAATCGTTTCCAGCTTTTGGAACTTGGGAATAAAGTCATTGCTAACATTTGCTTACATTTTTTATGTGAATGCTTCTCTTGAGTAAATATTTAACAGTGGGCTGGAAGTTGTCTAAATTTTCCAATATGTTTGTATCATTTCCCTCAAAAAGTTTTTAATATATCAATTTGCATTTTAAATAGACTTTTAAGTTGGGTTCCAAACCAGTTAAATTAGAATGGGTATAATTTATTTATAAATTAAAGATATTGGTAAAAATAAAGTAGTTTATTTTTTAGGTCCAGAAATTTGACTTATAGAAACTTTCTTTAATTATGCCCTCTCATTATGAAAAATGAGGCCTACATACAAAGACATAATGACTAGATAGAATGATGGGAAAAGTTTGCTGAAATTTCCAGAATGATGTCTGTATGATCAGTGTTGTAGTTAAGATTCTTTTGGTGGGTGGGCCATGGTGGCTCAGCAGCTAAGAGTGTTTGCCTGCCATGCCCAAGGACCCGGGTTCAATTCCCGGTGCCTGCCCATGTGAAAAAAAAAAAATTCTTTTGGTTGTAAATCACAGAAAACCCAATCAAATATGGTAAGTATATTGGCTCTTTTAATCCATGCAAGGGTCATGGGTAAACCTGGAGCAATTAGGTTTGACTCACCCTTTACTCTTTACCTGTGTATTAGTTAGGGTTCTCTAGAGAAACAGAATCAACAGGGAACACTTGAAAATATAAAATCTATAAAAGTGTCTCACGTGACCATAGGAACGCAGAGTCCAAAATCCACAGGGCAGGCTGCAAAGCCGATGACTCCGATGGATGGCCTGGATGAACTCCACAGGAGAGGCTTACCAGTCAAAGCAGGAATGGAACCTGTCTCCTCTGAGTCCTCCTTAAAAGGCTTCCCATGATTACATTTAGCATCACTAATTGCAGAAGACACTCCCCTTTGGCTGATTACAAATGGAATCAGCTGTGGATGTAGCTGATGTGATCATGACCTAATCCTATGAAATGTCCTCATTGCAACAGACAGGCCAGCGTTTGACCAATCAGATAAACAGGTACCACAACTTGGCCAAGTTGACACCTGTCCCTAACCATGACAGTCCACCCCTTGTCAACTTGGCACCTATATATATATATATCACCTTAGACCATACTTAATTTCCAAATGAAAACAAATAAGCACACATTTTTTCTTTTACCTGAAAATACTCAACTGTCCTGCATATAACTGGAAACACATTAAATCTCTCCAGAATAGGGTGCAAATCCTTGGGCAACATTCATTCTTAAACTTGATATCTTACAACTTAAATAGTATTTCATGAACAAAACAGCATTACAGTCCTCATTTCTGTAACTGATCACGTGGTCGAAGTTCATATTTATCACTACCTTCTTCCACTACCCATTCCATGTTCCCTTTCCCCTCAGCAAGCACTTCAGCTGGCCGTGGTTCTTTGCCTGGTGGGGTGACCCAAACCTTCATTCCTGAAGTCTCAGAGCCATTAGTGGTCCTGCCTGGATTGTGTTGTTGCAGTTTTCCATTGATTTTAATCACAGGGCATGGTAGTACTAATAGACGCCCCAGGGGATCTCCTATATTCCAAGAAAACTCTTCTTTACCTCCATGATGTAGTTGCAGTCCTACTTCCTTCTGATAGTCAGGGTCAATTACCCCAGACAATAATGTAATCCCCTTCTTGGCGTGTTGATCCAGAGGCATAAGTAGCCCAAAGTGACCAGGTGGCAATCTTAACTTCCAGTTCAGTGGTATCACTGTTGTTTCTCCTGGAGGAAGCACACCCCATTTTGGAACTAAAACCTGTAGACCAGCAGAACTCAGGGTAGCAGGGACAGGAAGCAAAAATTTTCCTAGTGGATCACTAGGGGTAATAGTGAGTGGCACCACACCCATTTCCACCCCTTGGTTCCTGGACCCATGGATCCTGGCTATGGGAGAAAGAGCACCATACAGTGGACGCTGATTCAGAGCATACACAGCTTCCTGGAGAACATTACCCCAGCCCTTCAAGCTTTTGCCACCTAGTTGGCACCGTAATTGAGTTTTCAAAAGGCCATTCCACCGTTCTATCAATCCAGCTGCTTCTGGATGGGGGGGAACATGGTAAGACCAGAGAATTCCATGAGCATGTGCCCATTCCCGCACTTCATTTGCTGTGAAGTGTGTTCCTTAATCTGAAGCAATGCTATGTGGAATACCATGACGATGGATAAGGCATCCTGTAAGCCCACGGATGGTAGTTTTGGCAGAAGCATTGCGTGCAGGGAAAGCAAACCCATATCCAGAGTATGTGTCTATTCCAGTTAGAACAAATCACTGCCCCTTCCATGAAGGGAGTGGTCTGAGTGGGGTGCTGCTGTGGTTTGCAAATGCCAGATATGTTGGAACAGTTTTTTTGATGGCTAAGGGGAAGATTTTGGAGGAACCGTGAAGAGAATGATGGAGAAGACCTAGACTGCATGAAGGGACTGCTGGTGTAAATGGAACCACTGCCAATCTTGGCAAAGGAGGACACAAAAGGGAAAAATTGGAGTTTGCAGAGTAAGAACCATGGAAGCTCGGGTCTGAAGCCAAGAAACCTCGGCCAGGAGAGTGGACCCACTCATATACATGGAGAGGGTGAGTTTACCCTGAAGGGCGAGGATGAGTCTCCCCTTTCATTGCAGTGGAAGAGTTGTGCAGCCTCGGGCCTTGGAAAAGGCGTAGCACGCTCCTTGGGGGACTGGGAGAGCCTGGTTGCCACCATGTGGAGGGGTTGAGCGTGTGCCCCAGAAATGGCAGAGAGCGCAGGGGTGGCCCTGATGCCTGGAGAGAGTGGAGCCCAGAGGTGGTCTCCTTGATGTTCCCCGAGGCGGGCCACTGCATAGGCCCTCAGAAAGGGTGGGATTGCCACTTTCTACAGCCGAAGGATGAATGACTTTCAGACTTTGAAATTCAATGGTGTTTGCCTGCAGGTTTTCCTTCCAGTTTCTCCCCATGGATCCGGTGTTTATCTTTCTTTGCATATTGGCATCAGATAACTTGTTTTGAGATTCACAGGCCCACAGCAAGAAGAGAAGTTTTTGCACCTGTTTAAGGTGATGCTTGAAGTTGCCAAGTTGACAAGGGGTGGACATGTGTTAGTTAGATTCAGTTGTCAACTTGGCCAGGTGAGCATACCTAATCTTGTTGCTGCGGACATAAGCCAACGGTATGTGAATCTCATCTGTTGCCAATTACATCTGCAGTTGGCTAGGAGGCGTGTCTGCTGCAATGAGTGACGTTTGACTTAATTGGCTGGTGCTTAAATGAGAGATCGCAAGGTAGCACAGCTAAGCAGCTCGGCATTCCTCATCTCAGTACGTGCAGCTCAGCTCAGGCCTTTGGAGCTGGAGAAAGAAATCACCCCGGGGAAAGTTGTTGGAACCCAGGGGCCTGGAGAGAAGACCAGCAGAGACCATCTTGTGCCTTCCACGTAAGAAAGAACCTCAGTGGAAAGTTAGCTGCCTTTCCTCTGAAGAACAAACAAAATAAATCCTCTTTTATTAAGAGCCAATACGTCTCTGGTGTGTTGCATTCCGGCAGCTAGCAAACTAGAACAACCTGCATGGGGCTGAACCATGTTAACAGAATTCTAAGCTTCACATCTATTGTCTTTTCACTATACTGGAAAAGAGTGAAGAACTTTGTCTGGTATTTCCACCAAATGTCCTCAAAGTCTCTGACTGGACTGGTTTAGAGCATGTGATCATGCCTGACCTAATTAATCCCTGTCTCAAGGAGAATGTGTTGTTTTGATTGGTTTGTGTTTGAGTCATTTGTTTCATTCGTGGGCCTGCTGATGAAACCCTGCCCATACCATATGAATTGAAGGTGGGAGGGGTGGATTCCAAAGGAAATTTGGGGCAGTTGAAACTGCAGAGGAACAACAAACACTCAACACTATTATGATTATGACACTTTTGTGTATATATATTATATATATTATGTACATAAAAATGATATACAATATTTATGTATGAAGATGGTACATCTGTATTTATAGATATTATGTTATATATACTTACTATATAATCTGTACATTTTATGCAATTGCACACATGCATACAATGTTTTCCCTTGTGGGCATGCTTCACATTTAAAATGACAAAAAGTAAATATTTAAAAAAAAATGGTGCGGCCTCAATCAATACTCTATATTTCTTGCCTAAGAATCTATAAATTTCTTAAAAAGTGGGAATAAACACGTTTATGTCTTTATGTTCATAAATGTTATGACTTTATAAACTTTATGACACGAAGACTTTATGTTTTTATGTTCAGGCTTCGACACTTATTAAGAAAGCATGCATTTCTAAAATGAGGTCAATTATTCTTTACGTACCTAAATAAATGATGCGTGAATCTAAAATTTAATGGGAGCGCAACAGTACTTCACATAGGCACATTGAGCATAAGTTAGTGGTGTTTGGAAGCGTCTTCTCATTTGATTTTTTCCAGTCTTCTGAAAGTTGAACATCAGGAATTCTAAACATCAAAGACATTTGACAATGTTAACTTGAAAGTGTTTCATTCATCATTTCCAAAAAACAAATCAATTAAAAAGAAGCAAATGGAAATTAAATTTCAAATGACAGCATGGAAGGGGATTGCTGAGGTAGGCAGAAAGTCAGTAAATGGATTTTGAAGAACAAACCTTCTCAAAAGGTAGCATCATTCAATGGGAACAGAGGAACAGGAGGAATCCAACAGCTTGAATTCTGTCCTTCCGAGCCTGTGCAACTCTAAGGCCATTTTAGCTCCATCTACTGCTTCTCCCCATGTGACTTCCTGCTTCCTCCTTCCCTACTCTTTCTCTCTCTCTTCCAAACTCACAAAATAGCTTTAGGTAGATTTGTGCGGAAAGGGTCTGGGGCAGGACTGGTAAGGAGGATTGTGAAGGAGGAAGGAAAGTGCAGCATTCCAGTTTATTTCTTCCTCCATCTCAAGCCTAACCAGGGCAAAACAAACCTATCTTTCATTAAAGAGATTGATTACATTGTCTCTTTGTGAAAGATGCCTGAATTGCTGGCTAAAGTGAACGGTAGTGCTGACAGCTGCTCCATAGGGCACAATAGTTGCTTTTTATTCCTTTTTTCTCTCTCTTCCAAAAATATGTACCAATTCTGAAATTCTAGGAGATCTAACCTCTTTTGAGCCCTTTGTCAAACAGAGAAAAGAAAAAGATGGTCTGCTTAGCTTGGCTTCCAGGTCAAAGGAGCACTGCATGGATTCCACACAAGTTCATATACTAAACAAAACCTTTTAAAATTACTCCCATTCAAAGAAACAATTTATGCATAAGCATTTGATTAAGTGCTTGAAATAACAAAATTGGAACAGAATCAACTTTGATATTTTCACTGTCCCATTACTTCAATTATTCAAACTGACTACAAAAAAAAAAAAAAAAAGAAAGAAATGGAAAGATCAAGAACACTTGAGATAGTCCAAAAATAAGATTTGGAGCTGGACCTAGGGATGCTGGTCTGGAGCAACCCACGTTGGCTGGCTCTGGCTTGTTATGCAACACCTGGCTTTTCCAAACCTGAAAATAGTCCAAGTTTGAATGGCATGTGTGCTGCTAGTCCTGCCAGGATGCCAGCAGCGTAGCTGTCTTTTTCTGGGTTCTACTCTGGTGGCCTCCAGGTGGTTGAATGCTTCTCTCCAGTTCAGTGTTAGTTTTATAATGCCAAAGTAGGTCATATAATGAACAACAAAATAATTATTTGAAGAAGACCTAAAAACTATTATTAATTACATACTGTCATGCCAAATAGTTAACTTAAGCATACACCCATTGCTAATTGCCTATCCTGTGGAGTCATCTTTCTACATTGAAATCATTTATTTATTTTTCATTCATTCCAGAATATTTATTGAGTGTCTGCTATAATGGTGCTGGACACCATTCTAGGTGCCTGGGACAATGATAAATTCAACCAGACTTAGGTCAGTCCTCGTGGAAATATAATCTGAGTTGAAGAGAGGTATACACTAATCAACAGTAGTAAACAAATGTAAAATCACAATTCTTCAAATACTACAAAGGAGAGGTACATGGGTAGACTTTTCAGGGCATGGGACATCAAATGACCATTTGATGGCTATTGAAGATTGTGGGTTCTCTTATGACCATGGCTAGGGTAAATTTGCATTCTTTTGATGGAAGATTCTTCTCAGGCCCTTTCCTTACCCATTTCATCCCTCACCACCTCCTCCATCCACACTTTGAAGGCCAAGGTTTCTCCACCCCTTTTTCTCTACTCACAGTCGCTTCTCCAACTTCTCCTTCTATTGTTCCTGGATCATCTCACTGCTAGGAGTGGAGAAAAATTCAGTCATCAAGCCTGCATCCAGATCTTTGTCTCAAACAGAGGTTAATGACTTCATTCTTTGGATCTTTGGTTGGTGAAGGCCATGGGCATGGAAAATGCCCTCAGAGTACTATTAAGAAAACAGAGAGAAGAGATAATATTCAGAAAACACACAAATTAATATTTTGAGTTATAAGTCTGCCACGTTATTAAAGAAGATAGGAAGACATCTGGCATGGGGGTAAGGAAGGTGGTAGTTAGGCAACAAATGTAAGATGAAATTCAAAGCAAGTAGTCAGAGATGCACCAGACTGTAGGTGTGAAAGGGGCTAGGTAGTAGTAAGATGGCCTTCATAGCTGCCTGGGTGAAATTATATCCCATTTGGGCATTTCAATGGTTTCCTGGGGGTCAGGAACAAATCATAGTAAACTGGCCTACACAGAATAGGCAGAAGCAGGCATTTGGCAGTACATAGCAGAGGGGGGAGTGAAGTGATAGTTCCTAGTGAAAACTTATTGAAATCATGTGGTCCTAGGTCTTTTCTAAGGCTATGGAAATAAATATATACTTTAATGGTAGACTAAAAGTAAGCTCCTATATCATAACACTGTGTATGGAAGAGAGAAGACAGCATAGTTGTGTTCAAATAATTAAAGGGTTGTAATATTAAGAAACATTAAGCTTATTGTAAAGGACTCCAAAGGGCAGAGGAAGAATTTTGCTTAATATAAAGAATTTTCTGACAGTCAAAACGTTTGAAAATGAAATAAATTACCTTGTGAGCTGTGGAAATGTTCAGAGCCTTTTATCAGAGTTGAACAGAAATTCATGCATCAACCAGAGGCTTTAAATGAACTCAAGCTTCCCTCCTGTCCCACAATTTCTAGGGTGTACATTCTTTACAAAAATAGTCTCCTTAAGAAGACACTGGTTTAAAATTTTTTATCTTGTATGAAATAAATGCTTTAAAAGCATACCACAAAAACACTTAAGAAATAATTTAAATAACTGAAAAAATGGCATGTGATGATTTTTTTTTGATTTTTAACTTGCTAAGATGGATTTTTATGGCTTTACATTGAACATGCTGGTATGTCTTAGGAAAGGAGTTGGAAAATTGAAAAAAAAAAGTAGAGAGTCATTTATTTTTAACATCTCATGTTCCAAATACTGTTAGGTTTTGTTGAAATTTGCAGAATTTTAGTTCTCAACTCTGTTATAAGCCAAATAATTCAACTAACCATTTTACACAAAATAGGCATCATAGTGATTTTGGGCATGAAATATGGTTATATTATTAGGTAATGCAGGAAAATTTGGAAATGATTCCTTCTCTTTCTCTCCAATGTTGATGGTTAGAGATTCTTTAATTAAACAGGCTTTTTAAAAAAAAATCTTTTTCTGACTGAGTTGTAGCTTCTGGTAAATAATTGAGCATAGTCACCAATGATAAATATATATATATGATTATAAATATATATATGATTTTAAATATATATATATGATTTTAAATATATTATATACTTAAATATATTATATATATATAAATATATATATATCCATTCTTACAATATGCCTGGAATATATACCATATCCTAAAAATGTCAGCTTAAACTTTTCAAATTGATTTCAGCTTTGTAGAATTTGTATCATCTCTTCTGAAGACATGACCCATATCTGAGTTTCTCTTTCTGATTCATTCAAGCAATATTTTAAAATTTCCTACTAGATGCAAAGTACTCTATTGGATACTCTCAGCAATACGAAGAGGCATAAAATAAGCCATTTCCTCCCAGGTGATTACAGTATTGGAATAGAAAATAAGACAAACATGCAGAACCAGAACTTACGATAGTATCACATGCGTACACTAATAATCCTATAACAAGAGTCTTTAGGAGATCAGAGGAGAGACAGAATTCTTTTTTATGGGGGGTCCCAAACTATTCCTCCACAAAATAGTTTGTGGTATTGACCGGAGCTCAAAATGACGAGTAGGATTTCGTAAGTTAGGGATGGCCTGTTATATATTTACTGACATGAAAAAGGGCAGAAGAGAGAAAGTGATGCTCAAAAAGTAATGATTAGATCACTCCTTGGATTTCTTATACAGGAGTAGTGGGGTCAGCTCAGACATGCTTGTAGTATCAGGCTAAGGGGGTTGGACTTCAGTATAGAGAAGAGGTGACCCTGATGGTGTCTTAGAAGGGTCAGCCTGAGAATAATGTTTAGGAAGAGGGATGCAAGGCAGAGTGGACTGCTGGGAAGCCTGTGGGAGAGGACAGCCATGAGGGTAATTGCAGCAGCAGCGGTATGGAAGCGCTGGTATGAAAGGCAGGGGAGGAATTAGTCTATAGACTAATTTATGCAAGGGGAGGGGGAAGGAAGAGGGATAAGTTAACAATAATTCCAAGGTTTAAAGTTTAGGTGATTAACGGGACATTAATAACATTGACAGAAATAACGAAAAAAGGACAAGATATATACTTTTTAATTTTAGAATTTAGACGTTTTGATTTGAAATGCTGACAGTCTACTCAAAAGGAAAAAATTAAAGCATTGGAATAAAGAGATCAGAATCTGAAGTAAGACACACTGAGGCTTATATCTTTCTCTACCACATATTTCGTCAAATTACTTCATCTCTCAAGCTCATTTCCTCATCTGTAAAATGGGAATAATGTTAGCTGCTAATCATAAGTTTGTATAGGAACTAAATAAAATAATTGGTGTGAGATTATTTCCCAGGTGATATCCTCTGCCTCAGCAGGGGTGAGCTATTTTTGCTCATGTTACCGTTCTTAATTGGCAAGAAGAAATATGTGTCTGGAACTTGTGAGATTAGCCAGGACTAAAAGTACAGTTCTGCATGTCACTCATGAAGCACCTGGTTGAAACCTTGGATTGCAGAAAAGTTTCAAGCCTTGGGTAAGTAGCCACAGTTAGAGGAAGGGAAAGAATAGGATTCATTCAAGTATCAAAGAAACAGCAACAGGACTAATATTAGAGGAAATTAGAATTCCAAACAGAAAAATTTCAAAAAGGATTGACAAGCAGGGTTTTGCTAAAAACTCAAGGAGGATGGGGGTGGGTAGAAGACCATTGGATGTTTTTTAGGTTATTTTACCACTCAAAAGCATTCATCAGAGAAGTAAATCTTCGGTTTTGATCTTTTGCAAGTCTTCCCCCAATTAACCTTATATATGAGTTGAGCCATATAATAGGTTGAGAATTTCTAAAACCCAAAAACCTTCTAGAACTACCAGAGACTCTTAAAAAGTAACGATTATTCCTTTGTTTGCTTAAAATGAATATAATGCATGTTTTAGTTTCCTGGCTGCTAAAACAAATAGTATACAATGGATTCACTTAATTAATTGGAATTTATTGGCTCATGGTTTTGATTTTAGACTAAAATCAAGCACTGTGGCTTTCTGGGGTAGCTGCCAAGGATCCTTGGTCCTTGGCTTTTCTGTCACATGGCAGTGCACATGACAGAGTCTTTCCTTTCTCTTCCAGGCTCCATTGACTTCCAGCTTCTAGCTGCTCCTCATGGCTTCTCCTTCCATGTCTAATTTCCTTTGCTTATACAGACTTCAGCTATATTGGGTTAAGGCCCACCCTCATTAAGTATGTGCACCTCTGAACTAATAACATTTTTAAAGTAACTATTTACAGGTGAATTCATACCCACAGGACTGAGGGTAGAGACCTGAGCATGCTTTTTGTGAGAGACATGATCCAATCCCCAACAATGCTAGCACTTTGAAATTGAATGGCACTTTCTACTTGAAATGCTTTTAAGTGGGTATTATAATCCCCCCATTTTATATGCAAGGGACATGAACTTTCAAAATGCTGCAAATTCAATAAGTAAAATAAATTGGAGCTTGAATTTACTTTTTTGTTATTTGCGTGCTTTACTTTATGTTTTTGCATGGGCAGGCACCAGGAATCGAACCCAGGTCTCCGGCATGGCAGGCAAGAATGCTTTCACTGAGCCGCCATGGCCTGCCCTGGGGTTTGAATTTAACACCTTGCTCAAGAATTTGTACCCAAATACATACCACTCACTCCATGCCCAACTTTATTCATCTTTATTCACCATCTCTTTCCTTCTTTGAATTATTTCTCTGTAATAAAATCCTTTTGTTACTTCTTATAGCCTTTCTTTTAATTTCTATTGCTCTTTTCATTCTTTATAAATGCCTATTTGCTGTGTCATCTGAGTAATCATTTGAGGTCTGAAGTATGAGTTCAAGCTGTATATTTTATTTGAGGCAGAAGAGGAATGATGAACTCTTTTTATGAGCCTGATTTTGGGTCTTATAAAGAAAATACAGAAAGAGAAAGAGAAAGAAATCCATGATTAGGGGTTTAGCTAAAGCACTAGATAGTCTTGGTTGCCATGGAGACCACCACAGCCACTGCTTTATATGCAGATAATGTGCAGAAAGGGCAGGCAGAGAGATGAGATACAGATATGGCTCATGAAATGGTGAAGGGGTTGCAATAAAAAACCTACTAGTCTTGGGAAGCAGGGACTGACTGCTCACACAAGCCACAGCAGGAAAGTCAAAGACAGAGGTTGAAGTAGAGACGCGGGCTAGTGATTTGAAATGTCTAGACAAGCAATATCTATTAAAAAGCTTGCATGGTATTCAGTACTGCTGCTAACCAAATATTCCTGGCTGTCTGCTTCTTGGGTACATGATATATTATAGCGGGTTGAATTGCCGTCCCCAAATGATATGTATAACCAAGAATCAGTGAATGTGATCTTATCTGGAAAAAGAGTCTTTGCAGATGCAATTGAGGTAAGGGACTTGAGATGACATCATTCTAGATTAACCCGATGGGCCCTAAATCCAATGACATGTTTCCTTATAAGAGAGAGAAGGAGAGACACAGAGGCACACGTGGGAGAAGCCCAAGGTGAAGGCAGAGGCAGAGATTGGAGTTATGCAGCCACAAGTCAAGGAATGCGTGGAGTGCCCTCGAAGAGGCACGGAAAGTTTCTCCTTCGGAGGGGTGCAGCCCTGGTGATGCCTTGATTTATGATTTCTAGTCTCCAGAATTGTGAGAGAATGAATTCGTGTAATTTTTAAGCCACCAATTTTGGCGTCATTTGTTACAGTAGTGCTAAGAAACTATACATACTTTTGGATCCTTTTGGGGAGGCGCCAGCCATGTGACTAGTTCTGGCTCTTGATCTATGAGCAGAAATGACATGTGTCATTTCCAGGTCTAACATTAAAATGCAGATATGAGACCTTTCAGAGCTCTTTTTGTCTTCTAGCCCAGTGCTCACAACATCCATTATCTTAGGTAACTGAGTAAATATGATGAGGTGAGACCCTCTGTTGACTAACTATGGACAGGCATTTTGAATAAGACATGAACCTTTGCTATTTAAAATTAGTGAGATTATTGGGTTGTTTTTTTAACTAGTGTTACCTGGCCTATTCTGACTGATACTGGAAATAAATACTAAGGGTAATAATAGCATTTTATTTTTATGCTCATGGATTCTGTGGGTTAGGAATTTGGAAAGCGCAATGGCTGGGACCATGGATGGGATGACTCGGATACTCACATACCTGACACTCGGACTAGGATCGCTCAAGGACAGACTCAACTGGACCTGTCAATCAAAGCACTTAGATTCGGCACCTCCACATCGCGTCTCTTTTTCACAGCACAGTGACTGGGATTTGGGAGGAAGCATTCTGGGAGCAATCATTCCAAAAATTCCATGTGGAGGCTTCACACGTCTTTTGTTACACATAATGTCATAAATTAAAGCAGAAGCTCTGCCATATTGTGTCTGTTATGAGAGATTCATAAAGCCAACCCAGATTTTAGCGGGGTGAGGACAGGGGATTAGGCCTCACCTTTCAGCGAGAGAAGTTTCAAAGAACAGCCAAATATTTTTTAAAAACCATTGTGGAAGGGGAAAGAAAAGCTAGCATAGTCATGAAAGAAAACTGTCCTGTGGTATGGCCAAATCACAGTTCACTTAATAAAAATAAGATTTTATCTCTGTATAGTGTTCTGCAACTTATTTTTTTTAAACTTTTTTTCTTTTTTGTTCTGCAACTTATAATACACTTTCACTTGCCTTATCTTGCATGAAATCCATGATGTATTGTGGGATAGTTACTATCATGCCTAGAACGTGAAAAAATAAGAGAAATTCTAAGAGGAACCTCAACTAAAATATATACCACTTAATGGGCATGTAGACATTTCAATTTATTTTCTAACATTACAAACTACATCGTATACCTTATTTTGGAGTCTCTTAGGTGCTGGAAATACACAAAGATAAGTAAACTATTTCAGTAAATTAGTGGAGAACACAAACATGTAAATGGAAACAAAACAAAAGGTGCAATGGCATAAGGGCTAATAATGAGAACCAAATGTCAAGAATATGCAGAGAAAGAGGCACTTAATTCACCTGAGGAGGAATAGTATTAAGAGGAGGTTTAAGTATGCGAAATAGTTATATTGGTAGAAAATGGAAGCCAAACCTCTCCAGCATGAGTAAGGGCACAAAATGTGAACATATGAATATATATTTTTCACTAAATGCTGCTCTCTTTGGTTACAAACTGCTTGTCCTGGAAGAGTCTTTATTAAGTCACTGACCTCTTCAAGTTGACCAGACTAGAAATGAATAATTATTTAGTGATCTTGAAAATTCCAAAAAAGCCTCTTGATGAAACAAGAGAAAGGAACAAGTAAAGAACTGTTAGGCAATTTTATAGAATTGCTCTTATGATGATTTAACTCTAAAATAATATTGAAAAAATAAAGCACCTTCCTCATAGGCTGATCTTCAAAAGGATTTTTCTCCCTTTCAATTCTAAACCCCTTTTTGTATCACTCCCTCTGCCCCACCCTCAGCTCCGGCTCTTCTCTCCTTCCTCAAATCACTCAAAATCCATTACTGACTTGTTTTTTTTCCCCCGTCACCCAGCATTAAATGTTCTTCTGGTTACAACAACAGGAGTTGAAAGCTTTGCACTTACAGTAAAATATTATCTCACCAGGATTTTGCTACGTAACTTTTCATGCCCCCTAGGAGATGGTGAGCATGAAATGATTAAATAAAAATGACTTTCCGCTGGGGCTTCAGGGGAAGATGATGGAGTTGGGAGCGAAAGTACACACTCTCCTACCGAAACAGCTAGCGGACAAAGAAACAGTCTGAATCATTGGTTCTTGGGCACGGAGACCAGGGAAGCACTGACAGCAGGTAGAAAAGAGCAGACTGGAGAGACTGAGAAGCTGCAGCAAAAACTGCGAGTGAATTCCTCCCGCAGGGGTGGCTGGCGCCCGTCGCCCACACTCTAGGCTTGCCTCGGCTATGGTCAGTGGCTGGCTGGCCTGGATGGAGAGGGGTGAAACGGTCTCCGTCCCTGGAAACAGGCAGGGGACACGGGTGCTGTGCTGAGCAGCTTCTGAGAAGCGAGTTTGGACTCCTGGGTTCCATCCCTGACTTGGGGTTCTGGCATGCCTGGAACAGGGATTCCCAAGACTGCTGTTCCAACGCTGCCCAATGGAGCTTGAAAAAAATCACACTCCCTCCTTAAGGGTTGCGGGGTAAAGGATTTCCAAAGAGTGCCATCTGCTGGGCAGGCCGGGAAAGTGCAGCTTAGGGGAGGTGGCAAAAATAAAAGGCGTATCAATGTCTTCACTGACCTTTTCTCCCCAGGGCCCTATGGAACTGATCTGGAATGAAATAGACCCCTATCTCACACCTTAAACAAAGATGAACTCAAAATAGGTCAAAGACCCAAATATAAGAACCAGCACCTTAAAACTCCTAGAAGAAAATATAGGGAAGCATCTTCAAGATTTTGTGGTAGGCAGTGGTCTCTCAGACTGCACCCAAAGCGTAAACTATGAAAGAAGAAATAGATAAATTGGGCATCCTCAAAACTGAAGACTTTTTGCTTCAAAAGACTTTGTCAATTAGGTGAAAAGGCTGCCTAGTGAATGGAAGATAATATTTGGAAATCACATATCCAATAAGGCCTTAATATCTAGAGTATATAAAGAAATCCTAAAACTCAACAATAAAATGACAAATAACCCAATTGAAAAAATGGATAAAAGGCTTGACTAGACATTTTTCTAAACAGGAAGCACAAATGGCTAAAAAGCACATGAAAAGATGCTCAGCATCACTAGCTATTAGGGAAATGCAAATCAAAACCATGATGAGCTATCATTTCACACCTACTACAATGGTCACTATTAAAAAAAACAACAGAAAGTTACAAGTATTGGAGAGGATGTGGAGAAATAAGAACACTTATTCACTGCTGTTGGATATGCAAAATGGTGTAGCTTCTCTGGAAGACACTTTGGCAGCTCCTCAGGAAGCTAAGTACAGAATGGCCATATGATCCAGCAATCTCGATACTAGGTATATACACAGAAAAACTGAAAGCAGGGGCTTGAACGGACATTTGCTCACTGCTGTTCATAGCAGCATTATTCACAATTGCCAAACGATGGAAATCACCCAGCATCCAGCTGCTGGTGTGGTGCATACATGTGAGGTACTATGTATTATTCAGCTGTAAGAAGAAATGAAGTCAATGCATGTGACAATGACAAACCTTGAGAACATTATGTTGAATGGCTAAGCCAGATGCAAAAGGACAAATATTGCATGATCTCACTGCTATGAACTAATTATAATGAGAAAACTCATATAGTTAATAGCTAGAATATAGGTTACCAGGAGATAGCATGAAGGTAGAGAATGGGGGGCTGATGCTTTATATGTGCAGAATTTGTATTAAGGTTCATTGTAAATGTTTGGAAATGGATGAAGTGAAGGCAGCACATTATCGTGAATGTAATTAACAGTACTGAATCATGTTTGTGAATGTGGTCGAAAGGGAAGCTTTAGGGTCATGTATGTTACTAGAAGAGAAGCTAGAGGATGAAACGTGGGCCTGTATAGCATAGTGAGCTCTGCTGTGAATGATGAATGTGGTTTATAACACAAATATAAGAATGTTCTTCCATGGACTAGAACAAATGTACATCACTATTATAAGGTGTGGTAGTTAGATTCAGGTGTCAACTTGGCGAGGTGAAGGCACCTAGTTCTGTTGCTGTGGACATGAGCTAATGGTACGTGAACCTCATCTGTTGCTCGTTACATCTCCAGTTGGCTAGGAGGCATGCCTGCTGGCTGGTGCTTAAATGAGACATAGCACAGCCCGAGCAGCTCAGCATACCTCATCTCAGCACTCGCAGCTCAGCCCAGGCCTTTGGAGAATCACCCCGGGGAAAGTTGTTGGAACCCAGAGGCCTGGAGTGAAGGCCAGCAGAGATTACCCTGAGCCTTCCCAAGTAAGAAAGAACCTCAGATGAAAGTTAGCTGCCTTTCCTCTGAAGAACTAACAAAATAAATCCCCTTTTATTAAAAGTCAATCCATCTCCGCTGTGTTGCATTCTGGCAACTAGCAAACTGGAACACAAGGTATTCTTAATATGGTAGTATATGGAAAAAAAATACATTTCATGCAACCTATGGACTATGGTTAACAGTAATATTTTAATATTCTTTCACAAATTGTAACAAAGGTGTCACACCAAGGCTGAGTGCCAATCATGGGGAGGTAACAAGAGTGTTGGATTTGCTTACTGGAGCAATGATAATGTTCTGAAATTGATTCAGTGATGAACGCACAACTCTGTAGTTATACTTAGAGCCTTGGTTGTACACTTTGGATGGATTATACTGTGTGTGAATAAAATTGCTCTTAAAAAAATATGAGGGTTCAAATTTCTCCACATCCTTCTCAAAACTTTTTATTGTTCCTTTTGAACACAGCCACCCTAGTAGATGAAAAAAAAAAAAGACTTTGAACCATATAATGGACCTGAGCATGCGGATCTGATTTCATTTTATGCTCCAAACAGGAAGTTAATTCTTGCTAACGGTGTTTAAGCCCTTATGAAATTCCCACAGCATGATTTTGAAGAGAGAAGGCAATAATTAAAGCAGAAAACACTGATGCTGGCCCAACAAACAAGGCGTCACCCTGCATATTAGATAAAGGTTATGCATTCTGTAGAAATCAACTCACTTGGAGAAATTCAATAAGTTCCTGACACATAATAGGAGCTAAATACCGTTAAAACAACCAATTAAATACTAATTAAAACAACAACAATAACAACAACCAATACTTGAAAGCTACATTTTACCAAGTATGTAAGCATAATTAAGAGCCTTGGAAGAAAGAAACAGACCAAATTTAATTGAACTGTGAACCACAGGGATCATGGAAATGGAATCCAGCCTAGCAAAAGAATCAAAGAATATCATCAAATCTTTTACAAGAATGTATTATTAATATAACCCATATGTACAGTATATATAACATTGTACAATAAACTAGGCATATTTTTCATTATAGAGTGTGAGTCCATTTGACTTAAATAAACATTTTTGCCATTTTCATAAAGTTGACAAATACCTCACAGACATTGTTAAATATTCCTAAATGGGGTGATCCATATCTGGCTATTACAATTAAGATTCAAGTGATTTCACTGGCAAAAACAGGAGAGAAGTAACAGAATTGGGTCTTATAAATGTGCTACATGTTTCACACGTATTTCTTTCAAATTGGAGAATAACTTGAGGATCAGCGAGGAGGCACAACTTGACCCAAATTACCCACATACCTAACAAAAGGAAGAACCAGTATTGAGGTAAATGATATCTGGTGCTAAGGCTTGGGATGTTTCCTTTATTCACTACCATTTCAAGTCTTAGAAAACATCTCTTGCATTATCCTTTGGTCTATTCCGTATGTGAGGCATTACTCACAATAATTATCCTGGTAGAAACAGAATTCCTATATTTATTCACTAATTGTTTTTGTTCTGAACCTTGGCCCCTTTTGACCTTTAGTTGTAGCATAATTACCACGCCGCTCTTTTTTGACATATAATTCTGATGAGAGTCATAAAATTTTACAAATGCTGAAAATAAAAATTTTTCACTTTTAGTAGCTAAGGAAAAGTATGCAGTTGGTACTATCAGAGTTCTTAGAACTTTCTTGTCTGGCTAAATTTAAAGTCTTTTGTTGAATGTAGGATTGAAATGACATTTAATGACAGTATTAAAGGTGGTGACAGAGCTTCTGCATCCGCTTCCAAAAGGTCATTTTGGTTCAAAGAAGAGTGGCTTAGCTTTTGATTACATAATTATGCCAAACTCTAACTGCGAGAATGAATAGGCAACTATTGCTCTATCTTAAGAGTTATGACTTTGGCAAAATGCATGATTATCAGGGACTCTCAGGATCTAAGAGAAAATGATTCCAGAGAACTGCAGACATTAATAACGTCTTGTTGGAAAGATATTCTTAACAGTTAGCACTTTTAGAATTGGCATGGGCTTAAAATGTTTTTAAACCACTCACATAGAAAAATATATATCAAGTACTCAAAGCAATGGTTTTTCTGTAACAAGGGCTTGTATTATGGACATATTTAGACTAAAACATTTAAAATAGACAAAAATAAAGAAATAAATCACCTTAGTATCTATAGCCTCTCTCTTTCACTCTTGGCTGCTCCAAATTTTATGCAGGTATCTTTAATATTGGTTTATCAATTACTCACTCTCTTCCATAAGTGTGCATGAAAGTAGTTAGTAAGTAATTTTAAAACCATCCCCTGTCTCTTTGGCTAAATTCCTGACAGGTTGCTCTTTTAATAGTCCCAAGAGCAATATAAACACGTTTTGCTCTCAAGGGCAGTTGGCTCATTAGCAATAAGGCTGACATGGCCAGTTTAAAGCTTTAAAAAGTCAACCCTTAGTGAAATGTACATAACTGGATTACTTTGATGAATTTCACATAGCTAATTCAAAACACAATTTAATACTTAGGGGAAAAACATCTTAACATGGTAAACAAAGCATCTGGGTTCCCATTGGCTTAGGAATAGTGTCATTTGGCATAAACAGCCAAATACATAAATACATGTCAACAAGAGCATGAAGACATTATGATGAAAATTTAAAAGCAGTTTTAAATACTTTAAATATGTTGCAGATGTGTGTTTACCTCACTGAATGTATTTTGGCTAAAGTCTTTTAGATTTCTTGATTTATTAAAATACCTGAAATAAAAATATTTTCCATTTACATAAATGCATTTGCACACGTATAACTGAAAACAAAGGTGCTGTTAAGGAGCAGCACATTGATCTATTTTTTAATTAAGAAAATGGTCTGTATTGAGACTTGGATAAGTTGGCTCAGAAGGGATTCTGGTCCTCAGGGTTATGGGATAATAAGAAGAGGAAAGGAAGCTGAGGCCAGGGTAGAGGAAATTAGCGTGACTTTATCCTGGGTTCCCAACAGAAGGGGTGGCCAGCATTCAGGACATGGTGTCCAAAGGGGTGACGAACTCAGCTTGAGATCCCAGCTAGACAAAGTAGAGCAGGAGAACTTTGCAAGAAGTAGCGGTAGTCAGTATAGGGTAGACGCCACAGGTGGCCTCTTCCTAAGCCAGGACCATAAAGAGCAAGATGCAGCTCCCAGAAGCTCAGCCAGAAACCCATGGCTTCTAGGCTCAGCAGGGGACTAGTGCTGCCAGAAGCCAGAAAAGCACAGCTGTTAATATTGTGTGTGGGCCTTGGAATCAGTTAGACCTGGATTCTAATCCTCCTTCTCCCACATACTCACCGCGTTTTGTAACCTCTTTAAAGTTAACCGCTCTAAACCTCAGTTTTGTCGCTGGCAAAATGGAGCTGATGACATCTACTTCAAAAGATTGTTCTCTGGATTAAATGAGAAGCAGTAGAATCTAGTGGTTAAGAGTGCAGGGGTTAAGACTATAAAGAGTAAAAGTGTAAGTTCTGGAACTAGACTCCTTGAGTTTGGGCCAAGTTTGTGATCTTAGGCACTTAATTCTCTGTGCCTTAGTTTTCGCATCTCCAAGATGGGGATGATGCTAAGTGCACCTGTGTCTTAGGGTTGGTTGCTAGAGCAGTACCTGCTATGTAGTGGCAAACAATAAAGCTGTCGATATCTATTACTTTCTAACAGTATTCAATAGGCAATCTTTTTTTGTGATTGCTGTAATTCTTGTTTATAAGGCTAATCACATGGGCAGGCTAAACATGGTGGTGATTAGGAGAAAGCTGTGATTGGTGAGTGACAACCTGTGGACCCAGGGTTTGCGCTAGGTTTTGCTATCACAAGCCTCATTCCACATTTGCTGCTGGAGTCTACATTGTTCACGTGCCATTTGCTGTTGTCAAAACTAATTCAGCATCTGAATAGTGAGGGCTCTGCTCAGTGCAGGTCCCCAGGGCTCTAGCTGAGCAAGGTGGAGGAAATGAGAACGTGGGAGATCATGTGGTGGGTATTATCAGTTTTGAGAAGAAAACCATATGGGTCTGTTGAGAATTGTGTTATGTCTTTCTCAGAATGATTATATCATTCCTGGCTTGTTTTGCTCTGCTAAAAGGCTGCTAAAGATGAATCAACACATGTCATTCCTCATTGGAACCACCCCTTTAATTGCATTTTTAGGATGTATAATAAAGAACAGTAATAGAAACTTGCTCTCTCGGTGTCCTAGTATCCTTAGCTGTAAAAGACAGTTGGGGGAGGAGTTTAATAAGAAACTTTGAATTCATAAATTATATGATTCTATGATCAATACCATATTTGGTTCTCCCAGATGCCACCTTTAGAGTCCAGGACCTACATTTTAATAAAATCCGTATGGAATTTTATTAATGTAACTAAAAACCTTTGGATTAGGTCCAAGGTCGTTAAGCTAAATCCTGTGATATAGTGGCTCGATTCTGCAGAGATTTTAGTTTATAACACATGTGCATTAAATAAAGTAATTTAAGCCTGAGGGGGATCTGATTATTTTTCAATGTGTTCTGTCTTACAATTTTCTATTAGACGGTAGAATTGATTGTGAAGGAAGTTGTCCTGAAACGTGCATGATAATTCATATTTGGAAGTGTCTCACCCCACATCATTTCTCAAGCCTTATATCGGTTCTGAGTTGTGCATCAGGTGAAGTGCAAAGTACTTTTGGCTTTGTCATTATCATATGTCTCAATAACTATCATTACCTCTTGGAAAACACTTTTGTTCTCTTCTCCTATTATGTATTATGTCACAATAACAACAGCTGACAACTCTTGGGTGTGTGTACATGGTATGCTCTGTGCTCAGTACATTGCACCATATGGCATTTAATTTTCAGAGGAACCCTGGGTGGCAGGTGCTATCATTAGTCCCATCTTATAGAAAAGCACGTTAAAGCATCGGAAGGTTGAGCAGCTTTCCCCAGGTGGCATGAGTGGTAGTCAGGACCTCAACTACCAAGTTCATGCTTTCACTGCTTGGCTTTCTAGGTGAGCATGGGGGGAGAGGTTAGCCATGAGGATGACAAAAGCTTCCAAATTGAGATATGGATCCTTCGATAATTGAAATGTCTCAAGATGTCCAAGTGAACTTTACTTGAACATTGTAGGTTATTTTGTAGAACTTCAGAATTCTTTTCTTCTGACAAATGTTTTGCTTTCTGTAAATCTGTTCACCATATTTTTCTCAGGTGGAGTTTTAATCTATTTTTATCAGAACTAACAATTCCTCCATGCTTTCAGAATGTTTGGTAATTACTTCTGTTTGACAGTGTCTTATAAGACTTCCCTGGAGCATCTTTGTCTTTTATGTTCCTGAAAAATAAATTATTTTGCGTTCTCTGTGTCCTCAAAGTGCTATTATTACCAACTGAATCCTTAGCATCACAAATAGGCCAAAGGATAAGAGGCTTTTATTGAAACTGTTCATTAAAATATTCATAACTAGGAATTTAAGATGCATTTCCTGTTGAGTGTAATCAAGCTATAATTGCATGAGTGTGTGTCTTTTACCTACTTATTTTTTTAAAGTAATTTTCCAAAGTATAAAATGTTTTAGATCTTTTAAGTGGAATACATTCTTTCCCTTTGGTGTAGGGTGGAAGGTGGGAGACGGCATGATAGTAGCTTTATTTCTCCCTAATATGCTCAGCCGTTCAATTATTTACCTACTATAGTTGAGGCAAGGCACAATGTCTTGGATTAGGCATTTGTAGAGATATAGGGAAATAAAGGAGTATATATTCTCTGGAGCAACAAGATTCATATTGATAAATCTAAATAAAAGATGGCTTGGTTTCCTAAAGAAACAGTAACAAAATACTACAAACTTGGTGGCTTAAAGCACCACAAATTTGTTCTTTCACAGTAGAAGTTCGAAACCAAAGTGTCCATAGTGCCATGCTCTCTGCGACCTCTAGGGGAGGAATCATCTGTCTCTTTCTAGCTTCTGGTGGTGGCTGACAATCCTTGGTGTTCCCTGGTATATAGCTGCAGAACTCCAGTCTCTGCTTCCATCTGCACAAGGACTTCCCCACTGCGGGTTGCTGTCTCTGTGTCGCCTCTCCTATCCTTGCAAGGATACCAGTCATACTGGATTAAAGGCCCACGCTGCTACCACTGTGACTTCATCTGGACTAATTACATCTGCAAAGACCCTGTTTCCAAACAAACTCATATTCTGAGGTTCTGGGGTTAGGACTTCAACATGACTCCTTTGGGAGAGATAATTCACCCTATGGCAAAGGTCAATTTACAGAGTTTCAAGAGAATATTGAGGGCAGTGCGATGGTGGGTCAGTGGCAGAATTCTCGCCTGCGACGCCAGAGACCCAGGATCGATTCCCAGCCCTTTCACTTCCCCAAACGAACAAACAAAAATTCACAAATGGTGCTGCAATAGGGGATACTCACATAAAAAAAAAAAATGAAATATGACCCCCGCCATACAGCATGCTAAGAAAAAAAAAAAGAGAGAATATCAATGATACTAAGTGCTCTAAAGGCAGATACATGAGTTTCCTTTTATTAAGGAGTTAGAGGAGGGGACAGATACCATGAGCGAGAGCCAGAGGCAGGACCACAACGTCAAGGCAGCAGAGTAGCATGTAAGCTCCCCTAGGGACTGTGGAGAGGGTTTGCACCAGCAAAGTTAGAGGACAAAACGGAAAGGGTAGCTGGTGTTCAGACTGTAAAGTTTGCTAATCTAAGAAGTTAGATCTTAGTCAACAACAAGGCACTGAGAGTTTATAAGTGGAGAGCTGGCATGATGTTAGTAGAGGAAAAGTTAAATTTTATAAAAGGGTAAAATCATGCCACGTCTCCAAGATTTAAAATGAGCCCGTGCTAAAGATTCTGTTTAACTCAAAATGAGGGCAACAGAAAGATGTTCAAAAGAGAATCCGAAGAGCAGACACATTTATTGATAAAGAATAGTAGAACGAGGGGCTGCAAGGAGAGTTCAGTGGTAGAATTGTTGCCTGCCATGTGGGAGACCTGGGTTCAATTCCATGCCCATGCACTTCCCTCCTACCTGCCCCCCCCAAAAATAATTAAACAAATGGTGCTGCAATTATTGGACAGCCACATGGAAAAAGAATGAAATGTGACCCCCACCATAAGGCATACAAAAAAACAAAAAAGAAAATTAGAATGAATATCCAAATGGAGGCAAAACTTTTTTTTTAATGGAGGAGGGAGGCTGTCTTTCTAATGGGCAGAATTTATTTGCATGTCTATAGACTAGAATTATTTTGCATTGTTATTAGTTATATACAATTTTAATAAAGTTTTAAGAATCAGGTAAACCAAAAGGTGTACAGCGTTGTGCAGGGTGAAGTGAAATGGAGGCTGGAGGTCTCCAGGAGGCTATAATGGGTGATTAGAATGTCAATAGTGTACAGGTATGGGAGAAAGGAATGAAAAGAATAAGTGAATAAGTTGCTTGAATTACAAAGGAAAATGAGGAATCCAAGAGCAATCTGAGCTTCTAGCTTATATCATCATGCCAATGAGAAAAAATATGAGATTAATTTCATGCAAGTTGGGTCTGAAGTGCCATTTAAAACTGGAAATTCCAACTGCAATCCCTTCTTTTTCTTTCCCACAATGGGAATTGCATGCTCTACCTTCCTTTGCCATAAGACTTTTCAAGAAATTCATACTTTACCAGAATGGTGGGCCCTCTTCCTGTGAAAGATGCTTTTCGGAATCTTGGAAAGGGTGCAGGTAAAAGAAGATCTGTTACAACCAATGGGTACGGTCTCATCATTGGATCAAGCATTTGTTTCCAGAAAGTCTCTGTAATGAAAATATGCTTCCATACAAGTAAGATCTTCCTTTTTGAGGGTGAATTCATTGGATTAGTGTGTTAAAGAAAAAACAGGGCCCAAAGAAACTGTGATTCTTTAATAGCAGGCATTAAAGCATGTTTTTTGTATGCCTACAACTATATAAGGCACTTTCCTGGCATTATCTTCTGTAACAGTCACAAAAAGCCAGTGCGATAGGTGATGTTATTATCCCCATTTACCAGTGAGGAAACTAAGACAGTTTAGGTTTCTAGCCAGGGCTCACTGACCTGGTAATGTGAGAACCAGGACTGAGCTCAGGCTTGTGGCTCCAGAAACCACTCAATTAATCACTCCACTCCATTGCTTCTCACCAGGATTGCAAGGTTTGCAATTAAGATTCTTCAGGGGAAGGCAGACCTAGGCTATTGGTCACCAGGAAAAGTCCTGGTCCAGAATTTGAGAGTAGTAGTTGTCTGGAAATGAAAGTCATAGAGGAACACAATGAAAGAGTCATTTTAACAGGGAATCTGGTGTGTTTGTATTTAAGAGAAAATATTATGGGATTTAATTTTTAGGATCAAGTCTCTGCATAGAGTTATTTCTTTACCAAAAACCTTTATTCTAACAGTTATGAGTTTAGGTTATAAAACACCACCCCCGAGTTCATAGGTGTCTTTGCCACTTTTGAACTGACCAAGTGGTTTAACCCTGAGCAGTGCAGTCTCTCTGGCATGTATTCTCCTCAACCATAAAACAGGGATGCTAGCTTCATAGCACTCTTGTTAGAAATAAGTGAGTTAAATCATAGAGCACTTAAAACAATGGTTAGAACTTAGTATGCACTCAAAGAATATTTACCACTGTAAATTTCATTAATAGTATTAATGAGGCAATTTACTTTTCTGGAGTTTTTTTTTTTTTTTAAACATTTTGGGAAATCATCTGAGCCTTTGTAACACAGGATTGCCTCACTTAGTACCATAGAAAAATGTTCTTAATTACATGCCATAAGTAAACTGTTTCTTCACAGCGTATATTTTCATTTTTTTTTGTCTCATATGATTTTGAGGATTTTTTTTTCTTCACTTCTTACAGATTTTAACTAATGGGACCAGATATTTAACTTGAGGTCCAGCCTTCCAGGGAGATATTAAAAAATATTTTCCTTGAGACCACATAAGTACAGTCAATGCTCTTTCCTTAAGGCAATTCATAATGAATCTATGAAGGAATAGAAAACAACATGAGGCTAATGGAAAATTATTCAGATTAAGTTTTAATGTCTTATGAAATCTTGAGTGGAATCAAATTGCTTGCTACTTTTTGCAAATTTCGAACAGCTCATAGCCAAGAGGTTTATACTGCAGAAGATACTGTTGTTGCTGCAGTTTTATCATTTCTTTTGAGAGATTTTTCAACTTCTCATCCAGGCTCCTTCTCTGAGAATAGCTGTCGTCATTCTGCGACAAAGCCCCTACATCATGCACCTTTGGAATTATGGCAGAAGTGAACTTCCAATTGCTTAGCTATTGATCATCTGAGTTCTTATCGAGTGGTTCATTTTTCATTCAGGGTTGTCTGGAGTGTATCTTATTACCAGCAGTATGCTAGTTCTATAAGTATAGTTTTAGGTATTTGTTTTTCAGAGATAGTCTCAGCCAAGAAATTACTTTCTTGTCCAAGGTTAGTATGAAAGATTACAATAGAGTTTTTACTTTAGCTGAAGTTGTTTTCTTCCTTTCTACCTTGTTGAAATTTCTTTTTACTGAGGTATTGACTTGACATTAATTTCAAACATCGTTTTTCTTTTCAGAGTGTGCTGGTTTGAAACTGTTATATATCCCAAGGAGCCATGCCTCTTTTAATCCAATCTTGTAGATGCATACATATTGTAGGTGGGATCATTTTTTTTTTAATAAAACCAATCAACATATAAACACGAACATTCTTAACGTATGAGTATTCCATACTTGGTCTGCAATTAGTGGCTCACAATATCATCACATAGTTGTGTATTCATCACCATGATGATCATTTCTCAGAATATTTACATCACACCAGAAAAAGAAATAAAAAGAAAAAAGACAAAACTCATACATACCATACCCCTTACCCTACCCTCTCATTGACCACTCGCATTGCCCTCTACACAATTTATTTTAACATTTGTTCCTCCTATTATTTATTTATTTTTAATCCATACTTTTTTTACTCATCTGTCCATACCATAGATAAAAGGAGCATCAGACACAAGGTTTTCACAATCACACAGTCACTTTGCAAAAGCTATATCATTACACAATCATCTTAAAGAAACATGGCTACTGGAACACAGCTCTACAGTTTCAGGCACTTCCCTGTAGCTTCTTCAATCCACCTTAAACTATAAAGAGTTAATCTATATAATGTGTAAGAATAACCTCCAGGATAACCTCTTGACTCTATTTGAAATCTCTCAGCTACTGATACTTTATTTTGTCTCATTTCTCTCTTCCCCCTTTCAGTGTAGATGAGATTTTTTGATTAGGGTATTTTCATGGAGATGTGACCCATCCAATTGTGTGTGTGGGGGGGGGGCTTTTGATTAGGTTATTTCCGTTCAAGGTGGATCTTAATTCACTTATAGGTGTTCTTAAAAGAGCACATGGAGAGAGAGAGCACTCAGAACAGAAGGCAAAGAGATGAAACCAAGACACCCATGTCTGGAGATACAAAAGAAGCTGAGAGAGCCATTTGAACCCAGAAACTGGGTGAGAAGGAAGCAGACATCGCACGTGCCTTCCCAAGTGACAGGGAAACCCCGAACTCAAGCAGCCTTTCTTGAGGAAAGGTATCCTCTTGTTGGTACCTTAATTTGGACATTTTCACAGCCTTAGAATTGTGACTTAATAAATCCCCTTTATAAAAGCCAATTCATTTCTGGTAATATTGCCTTCCATCAGCTTTAGCAAACTGAAACACAGAATATTTTAAACCATGAAGGTAATATATGCTCACTGTAATAGGTGGAACAGTGAAACAATTATTAAAGAAATGCTAACAGTTTCCTTCTACCAATAGCAACAATGTGATGTGCATCCTTCAACCATTCTTCAATTTTATATAAATACCTACAAATGAATACACACACATTTTAGTATTGCTTGTTTTTATAACTGACATCACCTACATGAATTTTCAAGTTGCTTTTTTCCCATTTAACTGAACATTATGGACATACCCCAAAGTCAAATGATACAGATTTAATTCATTTTTTAAATAGCTTCTGCTTTAGTTTGGCTTCTCCAATTAGCCTGAGACAAGGGCTTGCCTGCAGGCAGGCAGTTTATTCTGGAAAGTGATCCCAAAGACCAGGAGTGGAAGTTTGGGAAAGTGAAACAGGGGAGGAGGGAAAGTCAACCTGAGGGGTCTGAGGAGCAGTATAGAATACATCTCAGAGTTGTCTGACAAAGCGACAGAGGGAAACCATTTATTAACTGGTTCCCACCCCCTGGTGGTCAGGGCATGTTCCAGATCCTTTGTAATTTTAGATTTGTGCATGTGCCAGAATGGTTAAGTATGTTCCAAAGTGTTGATGGGTGACAAGCTCTGGGATATAGAATAAGAAATATGTCATGCAGTTGAAGCAAAGTGCTGTCAACTATATCTACTTGTAGCTGGTTGCTATAGCAACAGATGGAGTAACAGGTGGACTGAAAGTATATAAGATGGTACCCAAGAGATTTCTAAAGCATCTGCATAATGTACTATAATGGGGTCCATCACATATACCACTGGATACATACTTGTGCTGTTTCCAGTTTTACTTTGTTTTTGTATCCACGATGCTGCAGTGAATATCCTTACACATATATCCTATTCATTATAGTTTTAATTTTTATTTGATATCCAAAGTGGAATTCCTGGTTAAAAGCACTCTTCATCTATTATCTCATTCATTCCCTTAATAATTATAGTTATTACTGTCCTCATTTTTCCTATGAAGAATCAGGAACATTTAGAAGTCTAGGAAATGAATATAGTCAAATTTTTTTTAACCAATTAAAATTCTGAAAACGTTATTGGACTGTAAAATAGAAAAGATTTTGTTATGATTAAGCCAATCTGTTTTCATTTCTTAAAAGCTGTAAATCATGTTTCTTTGCAGCCATTTTAGGATCATATCTCCAGGGAAGGGAAGACTATGGTTGTAAGACCCAGAAAGAAGAGGCTATGATCTAGCAAAGTTCTGGTCGGACAAGAAGATGAGACGGAGAGCAGAACACTTGTCAGCTTACCTGGAAGATCACCACTGGGGAGAGAAAAATAACCCTTAACTGAGAGCTGCAAGGTTGACTGCTTAGGTGTTGTAGCTTTTCACAGGACAGCCTTGGGATCTGACCAAGATAAGACACCCATGTTCACTAACCCTACTTCCGCATTAGAAGATGGCAGGACAACCAGTTATCAGACAGTCAGTGAAATGGGCAAGTTATAGGCCATGTGACTGGACTTGATAACAGAATTCTTAAGATAGCAAAGTATCTCCACTTGCTGGAGTAGCTGTCAGTCCTAATGTCTGAGTTTCCTAAGGAAGGACTGTTTCAAATCCATTTTGTATTCTTGATACTAAAGGGATGCTCTCTCAAGCACAGAGGAAAAAATTCTTAGTTCAGATAGAACTAAGAACAAACGAGCCTCAATATGAAGGTCCCTTATGAGTTAGATGTAGGCAACCTAAATAGCTTTCAACCAATTGCATTCTACCTTGACTGCACTTGTTCTCTGCACCCATCATGATCCTAAGGTTAGAAGCCTCACAGATGAATAACATGAGGGTTCCTGCACCTGATGAATCAAGCGGCTAATGAGTACAACTAGTGTGTGAACAACTAACCTGAATTTGATATTGCATATTAGTTTTCTATTGCTGCTAAATTAAATGATCACAAACTTAATAGGAATACAAATTTATTATCTCACAGTTTCAGCAAGTTAAAAGTTGGATGAGCTGCTTAAGGTCTCATAAGTCTGAAATAAGTTTTGACTGGGCTGAATTCCTTACTGGAAGCTCTGGGGAAGAATCCACTTCCAAGCTTATTCAAGTTTTTGGATGAATTTACTCCCTGTGGTTGCAAAACTGAAGTCTCTGCTTCCTTTCTGGCTCTCAGCTGGGGCACTGTTTTTGCTCCTTGAGCTGCCCACATTCCTTCTCAAGCTTGCCATGTGGACTCCTCCAGCAGGAGTGGATGGGGTCCCTCTCATTCTTCCAATGTCTCATTTTCCTTTTGCCCCACCTCTCTGACTCTAGCTAGAGAAATTTTCCTGCTTTTAAGGGAACCTGTGATTATGTGGGGCCCCCTTGGATAATCCAGAGTACTGTTTTTCTTTTTTTTAACTTCTTGAAAAAAAAGTTGTATTTTGAGATAATTTCATACTTATGAAATATACAAATATGCAAAAATAATACCCAATCCATACAGAGAACTCCAACATACCACCCAGTCGGATACCCAGATCCACCAGTTTTTAACATTTTGCCACATTTGCTGTATCATTCTATCCAACTAGCAGCTCATCCATCTCATCCATCCTTCCATCTATGTACCTCTGTATTTAACTATCTATTTTCTAAACAACAGAGTATTCTTTTTTTTAAGGTCTGCAATTTTACTTATGTCTGCAAAGCTCTTTCTGCCGTGAATGTAATGTATTCACAGGTTCCTGGGATTAGGGCATGACATCTTTGGAGGCCCGTTCTGTCTACCCCATATCTTATAATAATAGTATGAAAAAAGTGTTAATGAGTACACATAGATAATTCTGTCAGGAGAAAAGGCAGTGCAGAGTATGACTTCATGAAAGAGATAATATTTGGATTGTGTTTCTAAGGAGAAATATCTATCATTTCACCAGAAAGGGTGGGCATAATAATGGTTATTTCATGTCAGGAAGACCCGAACGCACTTGGCCATGTTTGGGGCAGGTGAATTGTCTAATGTAGCCGAAATATGCTCGAGTTTAAATCCTAGCTCTGCTGCTTACTAGCTCTGTAGTTCTGGTAGATTCCTTAATCCCAACCTTGGTTTCTTCTGTGAAATGGAACCATTAACAGCACCTACCTCACAGAGCAGAGGATTGCAAGAGCTGAAATAACAAAGCACATAACAAATTGCAAATGAAAATCAAAGACAGCTGTTGTCATTACTTATTCTGTTATTTTTAGTACTAGGACTAGAGAGGATTGAGAAAAAGTGAAGTGGCAGGAATGGATCTGAAAATTTAGGCTGGAGTCAGAGTGTGACAATATTAATCATAGTTCTTGCTGAAACATTCTCTTCTGGCTTCTGTGATGTCATTTTCCCTTGGATTTTGTCTTACTTTTGAAGATACCTTATCAGATTTCTTCAGTGGATTACATCCTGACTCCTCCAGATCTCTTCTGTACTGTTTCCTTTCCATAAAAAATTTAGCCCATTTCCCTGTTTTTTATGATCAAATCTTTGTCTTTGGCCACAACTCCTCCCCTGAACTGAAGCCTGCACTTGGATATTTCAACCTAAACTTCCCCTCCCACAACCTCCCATTGACCTTGTGCTTTGACCTTTCCTTCTCCTTCCACCCCACGCTCATACCACCCCCTTCAAGGCGATACACACGAGCTACTCATATTCCAGTGCCCTCTGTCTCCATTCTTGAAATCAACATTCCCTACAACAAGAGTAATTGCAACAAATAGTTGGAATGTTGTTTTATTCTTATACATGTTGCACTTGCCATTCCCATTACTTGGCATACCCATTCCCAGCTCTGACATCTCTCCACTATGAAACTCCTAAAATAAGTAGCAGCTCCTTTTCCTATGCTGCTTCTATACCTTGTACATACACTCGTGGTTGCACATATTGCACTGTATTGTAAATAGCTAACTTGCCCGATTCTCCTAACAGTGCATTGTGGGACCTTTAAAGGTCCATGTCCTTGCATCTTAGACTATATGACTCATAGTAGTAGATGCTCAAAAAATGTTCCTTGAAATGACTTTAATTGAGTTTATCCCACATGCAAAAGGGAATTACAAAAGTTAGTTTTTAAGTCAATGAATGACATTATCAGATAAGTGTTTCAGAAAGATAATCCTGGAAGCTGTGCTGGTCGTATTGGAGGGAAATGAGAGAATTTATTTAGGAGGTTTCTTTATAATACCTTTATCAGCATAGAGGTCTGACAGTGACTGTGAAAATGGGAAAGTAGGAATAAATCTGAGAGATTTCTTAGAGGCAAAATTGCTATGGCTGGTAGACAGATTGGAGGTGAGGAAGAGAGAGGAATCCAGGGCAGTGTCATGCTTCTTGGCTTGATCAACTAGCTAAGATTAATGTTGAGATAGGGGACCTAGGATGAAGCTTATATTTGTGGGAAAAAATACTGGGCTTGGTTTTAAACATGTTGAGATGTAGTTACTGAGGGACATACTGGTAGAACTGTCTAATAGACAGTTGGAGAACCAGGTCATATATATTACATGTTTTATATATTTAAAACATCAGGAATAGAAAAATTAAATTCACAAAGTGCTGACACCTCTTTGTCTCTCTATCCTGACCTCCTCAGCGAGAAAACATAAACATGCACCAACGATCACTATGGAAGCAATGGAAATATGGAGGTTAAGAATGGAAATTGCTTAATGTCCTATGTGTATTAATTGTGGAACTTAACTACATTTCCTGACTCCCAAAGTGTTGTTCTCAAGAGAGCATTAGAAAAAAATGATTTGGCTTTCTTCAGATATGAAAGAATCCATCTCTTCTCTCCAGTCCAAGATCTGGCAACAATAGATCCTTTGAAGGCTATCTTAATGAAATTGTTTCCAGAGACTATTATGCTTCTCTGAATATCTATGACTTAAGCCCATTGGTTTATGTGGATTCTTATAATTCTAGTTAAGCCATCCCCAGGAACATGAATGCAATGAAAGATGCAAAGTGGTATGTGTTTCACAGAATAGGAAGGAGAAGAGAACTATGAGGGTAGCATGAGGAAGAAATATTTCCCCAAAGAGTCTGATCACAAAATGCAGACTCTGTCCCTGCTTAGAGTCCACAAGTATGGATTTGATTGTACTGTGATTGCATGTTCATACTTATCAAGATATAAGAACAAGCAACAGCTTCCTCACCAGTAAGGCATCTTATTTACGTAGCACTTACTGGCTGCATAAAAACCACAGATAATAAATCTTTCTTGAAAATTTGTGAGATTTCTTCTGAAAAATGGAGGTCATATATCTCTCCTACACATTGCGAGCAATTTTAAATGCTTTCCTGGGAGATCCATCCCTAAACTCTTGTGCCAAAATGAAATTTGTTTTGAGTACCCTTGAGTTTCTTAGGGTTTTAATCAGTGTTTGGCTTTCATGTCATTTCTCGGATCAATGCTGTCTATTATGAAGAGCCGTGATCTTCACAGCCTAGTTCTCTACTATAGTCTGCCCGAACAGCTCTTTCCAGGTTGGCAGTCGACATCAGGCGTTAAAAATTAGTTTTACTCTGAATGTCATAAGGTATGATAGTAAAAAGTACTTAATTTACTCTGCTCTATGGTAGATATCTGAAATAGAAGTAATATATTCGTCAATTGTTTGCACTGCTTCAGGGAGGAGAAACACAAATGCCTATAAAGGACTGCTGTGGACACACAATAGACACAGAAGCACCAAGGATGGCCCCGTATGCATGTACGGGATGGGTGAGGTCCACCATAAGGTAATGGTTCCCTCCGATCTTGTGGGTTGGACACTAAAACTTTTATAGGAAGAGTGAGGAGATTATACATGTAGGAATCCTGGAGGCTGCCTTTGTCCATTTACCATTCAAGTGGTAAAGGTTTTCAGCTGCACGTAGAGAATCTTGATTTTAGTGAACTGCCCTGCCAAGGTGAGCTCTTCAGTAAAACTAGGAAGTCCTAGTTTGGCTCTAAACTTAAAGGAAGAGCAACAGAATGGAGACAGAGTAGTCCTTGATGCTCCTGTTTTTGCTGACTTAGTTTACTACGTTCTGAGAGAAGACATAGATTTGAGGTCAAGACTTCGGCTGTGAATGAGGAATGTACATTGGCCTGGGCCATCCCTGGAATCCAAGGACAGGCACCCGTTCAGTTGAAGAAGGAGATGCCCTGGCATCTGGCAGAGTAAGCCTGGTAAAAGAGCAACATGCGAAACGCTCAGCACAAACTGCAAACTGCAAAATGGAAAAACAGAGTTGGTCCAGTAAAGATGATTATGCACGAGGCCATAGCATCCTGATTTAGCTACGCTCGTTAAAAAAAAGACAATTACGAATTTTGTTATGTAGTATTAGAGAAAATCTCCCTATTTAGCTCTAGAATTCTTCAAGATGATTTGGTTTCCACCTGGCTGCCCAAAGAGAATTGCTCGGCTGCTATAGCAACTGTGTCCCTGGATATATAACAATTGATCAAAACACTCCTTCTGTGCTGAGTTTTATGCTTTGAAACGTAGGTTGGGCTGTAGGGTAGATAAAATACAAGCTGGGTGATCAAAGTGCTGTAAGATGATGTTACAGCACTCCTGTCTTTATCTTGCATCATCTCACATCTTATTCATCAATGAATCCTGTCAACTGTTAATTAAACCACCTCCCCATATTAAACCACCTCCATCTCTCACCTGGATTCTTGCAATGGTCACAAAACAGCTTTCCTGTCACCACTCTTGTCTGTCTACTCCACACACACCTATCGGGGTGGTTCTGTAAAATATGAATCAGATCACTCTATCACTTTGGTTTAACCCACCAATGGTGTCTTACTGAGCTCCTGCTTCAATAATGCTGCTTAACAAAACACTCACTTGCTGGTTTAAAATATTAAGCGTTCATTTTCCTCTCTTACAATTTACCCAGAGTAGTTTTGTTTCAGACTGATTGCTGGGTTCAGGTCCATATTTCAGTCTTGGCTCTCGTGTATTCCATAGGTCTTTTTTCTGGGGTGCTGGCTGAAGGAGCAGTCACTGCTTAGGGTCTGATCTTCAAGTGGTAAGCAGGAGAGTGACAGAAGCCAAGACAACCTTCATGAACTCAGTTAAGGCCTCTTTTCATTTCGCATTTGCTAACATTCCATTGACCACAGCTGGCGACATGCATCAATGGTATGGAGAAATATCCTCCAACCTTTGGAAGGAAACTACAAAGAAATGTGGCAAAAGGTATGCATGTATAGCTCTATTACAGACAAGTGACAAATTGGGACCAACAAAATAAAGAATCAAAAAAACAAAACCCCACAAAACTGTATCCTTTACCATAGTTCACCAGGATCTATGATTTGATTTCTGGCTACCTTTCAGAAGTAAATCCCTGTCGTTTTTTGCCTTTCTCCCTATTTGCAATTGCTGTGGTCCCTTTTCGATTCCTTGAACTCTCCAGTCCTTTCCCCATCCCCAGACTTTTGTATTTGCCGTTCTTCTTGCCTGAAATTCTCTCCAGCTTATTATTCTTTACCTCATCCTGACTTCTAGTCATATGTCATTTCCTCAGAAAGGTCTTCCCCAGCTATGCTGTTTAATATAGTGACATTTGCCACACCTATTTTTAATCTGCTTTGCTTTTTTCATAGTACTTAGCATTACCTGGTTGTGTTCTGAACTTATTTGCTTTTTGTCTGTCTCCATTTATTCCCAGAACCTAGTGGGAGTTCAAAATATAATTGTTGAATCCAGTAAACTGAACTGCAATAATTTCCAAGTTCCATTTTCATTCCCTCCCCTTTTTTCCACCCAACCTTTGAAGACTTGGATGGGCATGTAAAGGCATAAAACACTCAACGTGACAGAGGCAAAGATTTTTTTCCCTCTCTATATTCTTACATACCAGCTCCTTCCACAGATGAAAAATATTGATCCCAGAGTCATTTTTTCTTGTATATTTCTTTCCAGGTAGTTTTTCCTCAGTTTTTTTAAATTGAAGAAGGCCTAAGGATTTTATTATGAGCCTAATCAATCATCACTGAATCAGTGAACTTTGGATTGTCAGTGAGTTTGTGTATATCAGAGATTGGCAAACCTTAAAAATTGGGTGCTAAGCTTCCAATTCCTTTTTGTTTTTGTTTTACATTGTTTTGACACACAGAAGTTCATGCTTCTGAATAGGGTGTGTGTATATTTGTGTGTATGGTTATGATAACTCTCTAGATCTCGAAATTTGAGTGGATTCAATAATGTAGCACTTATCAGGCAATTGAAGCAGGCACTTTCAGAAACAGGATCTCCTAAAAATGTGGCATGAAGCGGGTGGTGCAAAGGTGGCTCAGTGGCAGAGTTCTTGCCTGCCATGCCAGAGACCTGGGTTCGATTCCGGGAGCCTGCCCATACCTCCCCCCCCAAAAAAAGTGGCAGAAAGGAAGGACAGAAGATGGCAGAAAGCCCAGTTTCTCCTGGGAATATCCAACGAGCCCATGACACCCCGGGCAGATAATCTCTCACAAGAATGGATATGCCAAATTTATGTTTTGTGCCTACTTTGTGGGTCAGACCTCTCCAAATTTCAGTAGGATGATATATACTGAGGAAGGGCTGGAGCCATTTCCTAAAAGGAGCTCCTTATCAGTTTATACTTCAAGATGAAGTTAGGAAGAAGAGCTATTGTTCAGAATCCAGGGGATGAAGCCAAAGGTCTAGAACTGGAAGGCAGTTAATCAGTGTGTGAGACTGAACAGCTGCGAAATCAGGGAACAAATGAAGGTCAACAATGGGGGAACCAGAAAAAAAGGGCAAGGAACAGAGGGGCAGTTCAGAATGTCATTCTGTGAACACAGCTTGCATGCCATGGTATTCCTCTTAGGTACAGCGTGTGTTTGAACTGGTATCTATGGGCTCAGTATTTTTATATAGTTTATATATATAACATATATATGTATATATAATATGTTCTATATAAAATCTTAATTTGTTATGAAAATGTAATATAATATAGTTCAATTTCTTAATTTTAAATGACATTGTTAAAGAGTTAGGTGGGGGTACTCGGTATTAAAAGAATTTGAGTTGCATACAGTTAAACTTCAAGCCATTTTGCTACACAAATGTTTAGTCCTAAGAAGCACCAGGATTGATGCTCATTGTAATTAAAGGTGAAAGAGAAGGGATGTGAAAACAGATAATTTGGTCTGTTTCCAAGTCCAAATCTCTTTCAGAACTTTAACCACATATTTAGATCATAATAGAAGTTACGTTTAATGGACTACACATTTGTAAATTATTAAAATACCTTTGGTTTAAGTCAAACATTTTTGCATATAAATAAATATTTCAACATCTTTAAATTTTAATTTTCATTTTTTATTGTATCTTTGAATATAGCTTGGACTCAGCATGCTGAGATAAAGGATGAATCATTGAAAAAATAATATATAATTATATTGGCAAGATTAAAGATAACACTAAATAAGCAGGTCTTATTCATAGAATTGCCTTAGGCATCAGGTAGTTTTAAATAAACACTTGTTATTTAAACTGCATTCCAATAACTCAAACTGGTTTATTAAATTTTTTTTCTGTAGAAAATCATATAGTCCAGGGGAAATTCTTCCATCTGAGACATTATGCTGTCTGAGTGTTGTTTCATTCTTCCATCAAGTTTCTCCTCATTTTTTCTCTCCTAAATGAATTTTAGACTTAATTCCAAGTCAATTTTGTCCTGGATTGATTGTCCTGGATAGTGTAAATGCTTCCTTGTTAATTATGGAAGTCTTGATTACAGTGCCCAGCACAAAATAGATATTCTATACTATTAGTGTCTCCTCCATACTCTTCCCAAATCTACACATTTCTTTATCATTTTCAATTGTTTGCCCATTCAACAAATATTTATGGAATGCCAGGTATCCTTCTAGGCTAACAAAAAGTTATATGACAATGAAGTGTCCCTTGTTAAAGCCATGACTATGATCAAGCAATATCGTCCTTTATTTTTGGCATGGACAGGCACCGGGAATCGAACCTGGGTCTCTGGCATGGCAGACCCAATATTGTCCACCCAAAATTGTCCATTTTCATTTCCCAGTATTTCTAAAAGAATTGTATCTCGTCAGTGTTAGTGTTAAGTGGCTCTGTAAACAAAACTCCAACTTATCTTTTAAATTATCTATGCCACAATATAAAGCCTTTAGTCATAATTTTTGTATTATTAGTTTATATCATAGTGTCACTATAGTTATTTATTGCTGTGTAACAAACCACCCCAAAACTTAGCAGCTTAAAAAAACAAGTGCTTATTATCTCACACATTTTCTCAGAGTCAGGAGCCCAGGTGTACCTTAGCTGAGTGGTTCTGGCTAGGATCTATCATGAAGTTGCTGTCAAGATGTCAGCCAGTGCTGCAGTCATCTGAAGATTTAGCTAAGTCTGTAGGATCTGCCTTCAAGACAGCTCAATCACATGGCTTCTAGCAGGATACTTTAGTTCCTAGCCCTGTGGACTTCTTCATAGGGCAATTATCTTCTGTTAGAATTAGCAATATAAGAGAGAGCAAGGAGGGGGCAGCAATATTTTTTTTTATTTTTTTATTTATTTTTAGCAATGCTTTTATAAACTATTCTGTTTGTTTTATTTTTAATGTTCATTTCGTCCCTTTCGTTGTTTTTCATTTTATAGATATGTAACTAAATAATAATAATATTTTATGTATAAGTTCGTCAAGAATAAGGAACACTTGCTCACATGTTTATCCCTATTGGCTGGTACAGAGCCTGGCACATGGTAGGCACTCAAGCTTGTTACTATTTCCTTATCTCCCATTGGCACGCTTCCAAGTTGTTGTGCTACTGCTTGAGTACTTTGATTAAAAATAGCCAAAGAATATATCTCAAAGGCATTTTGTAGTGCTTATGTAAAGTGCTTATATCTTGGTCATGAAGATATAAAGGCAGATAGCCACAATAGAAGAGAAAAATGTCCTTTGCCTGTTATTATTTCTTAAATTCTACCAAAGAAATATTGTGGTAGGAAGAGAAAAGTCAAATTTGCGAAAGGGGATTTGAGGTGTGTTAGAAGTTGTTATTACCCCAGAAAAGCCATGTTCCTAAATCCATTCCTGTGGGTGAAGCACTATTGTGGGCAGGACTTTTTTTATCACAATAGGTTGTTTCAATTGAGATGTGACTCACCCTATTCAATACCATTAGTTCCTCATCCTGTAGACTTTTCCATAGGGCATTTTACAGAAACAGCCCAGAGAACCGAGAGATGAAATTAAGAGAAGCTCATAGAGAAAAGCTGGCGAAACTCAGAGAGGACCCACAAAAATTCAGAGAGGAAGCCACTGGAACCAGAAACTGAAAGCAATGAAACCCAGGAGAGACAGACCACCAGATGCTGGCCATGTGTCTTCCCACGAGACAGAGGTGTACCAGATGCCAGCAGCCTGTCTTCGGAGTCCAGGCATTGTCCTTTTGATGGCTTTTGTTGGACATTTTCATGGCTTAAGAACTTTAACTTTGAAGCTAATAAATCCCCATTGTAAAAACCAACCCATTTCTGGTATATTGCATTCTGACATTTTAGCAAACCAAAAGAGGGATGAAAATACTCATTTAACAGGTTCATAGATGGACTATAGAATTTAACTTGGTGGTATTAAGTGGAATCTGATTATTTAGAAGATGGGATCAACTACTGCTTGGACGTCAAGTATGCCAATAGCCGGTATTGAGGCACCACCATAAAAATGCCTTGATAATAGCAGTAAGAATTAAGCCTTGGACACATTTTATTCAATAAATGAACATGAGTAAATGAAGAGTGAAGAAAAGATGTGTTAGTTTCCTAGGGCTGCGGAAACAAAGTACCATGACCTGGGTGGCTTATAAAACAGAAATTTAGTCTCTCACATTCAGGAGGTCGAAGTTCAACATCAAGATGTCAGCAGAATTGGTTCCATCTGAAAGCTTGGAGGGAGAATATGTTCCATATACCTCTCCTGGCTTCTGGTGGTTGCAGCAAGCCTTTGAACTTCTTGGCTTGTAGCTGCATCACTCTAATCTTTACCTCTGTCTTTACATGGTGCTCTTTCCTATGTGTGTGTCTGTGCTCTTTTTGTGTCTCAAAATTTCCCTCTCCTTTTCTTGAGGCTTGCTCTTGTGAAGCTTATGTCGGTAACAGTAAAGCTTAGCCTACCTATAAGCATGCCTAAGAGTCACCTCAGAGGACCTCTTTTGCTGCTCAGATGTGGGCTCACTCTCTCTAAGCCCAACTCTGCAAGTGAAGCCATTGCCTTACCCGCTATGTGGACATGCTATCTAGGGGTGAATGTCTCCTTGGTGGTGTGGGAGATGACTCCCAGGGGTGAACCTGGCCCTGGTACCGTGGAATCAACAATTCCATCCTGACCAAAAGGAGGGAAAAAAGTGTAACAAATAAGCTATCAGTGGCTGAGAGAGTTCAAATAGAGTTGAGAGGCTACCCATCATAACTTGCCAAACCAAGACCAAAACCATTCCTGCCAATCCTAAAGAATACCTACAACATTATATAAGATTCTACAAAAGTTTCATGCACTAGGGTAACTCTTCAAAGCCTACAACCTCTAGGGGGTCCCTGGACCAGATAAGTCCTGAAATGTGGAGGGGCTGGCCTCTCCAGAACATCAACTAGTTCCATCCTCTTATGCCATATTATCAACAGCCCCTTCCAATGGGCATAGTCCAAATAACCCTCATGAGTGGGACAGATAGATCAAAGGTGATGGTGGTGTTATACAGAGAAGGTTGGGTTTAACATGAGTATGATTGCTGAATCATTATACTGATATTACTTTTAGCCTCCAGTATCTTAGAACAGTTTGAAATAAAAACTTAAAATTGTGGAATTGTAACCCACATCAAACTCTTGAAATCTGTTCTACAACTAATTGTTGCAAAGTACTTTGAAATTTATTGCTTATATATATATGTTACTTAAAGAGAAGGAGAAGTATATATGTTATTTAAAGAGAAGGAGGAGTATAATGGAGAAGATGGGATTTCACAGATGAGTGTGAATGCTGAGTTATTATATTGATATTTCTGTTGGTCTCCAGTGTCTTGGAGCAGCTAGAAGAAAAAAAACTAAAAGTCATGGAATTGTTACCCATACCAAACTTTAAAATCTGTTCTATAACTACTTGTTAAAATGTACTTGGAAATTTCTTGCTTTTTTGTATATATATATATTTCACAATAAAAAAGAAAATGTTAAGAAAAGTATCATTAAAAAAAAGTCTCCCTCACCTTATAAGGATACCGGTCACTGGATTTAGGGCCCTACTCATTTGAAAATAGGATATGTGCAAATATCAAGCTAAGTCATGACCTTAACTTGATATCTGCAAAAATCCTATTTCCAAATGAGGCCCCATTCACAAATACTAGGAGTTAATCCTTTAACATATCTTTTTGGGGGACACAATTTAACTCACAACAAAAGACACTATTTTTTTCCCCTATTTCTTCAACACTAGTGGAAGAAAGTCCTAGAAGAGCAATACCAACGCTGAAATAAGTCTACATGCAAGAGGTAAATCTCCTTGTCTGCTGCTAGCTGGTTCCATCCATCCTGTTGCTTTCAGAGAGTACAGTCCACTCCCTAAGCCTGGTCTCAGAGTATTTTAGGAAAAGCAGTCTCCAGAGGGGACCTGGGAATTAGGAACGAGAAGCTGGCTCCCTCAGTAGCTCTCGCTATTCCATCTAGTAAAACAGCTCCTAGTTTATATGAGCTGTTCATTGATGTACCACTTTGTTCAGTATTTGTTAGGCACTATGTCTATAATAGGCATTGTACTAAGGACTTTAAACGATTAAAAATAATACCCAATTTCCGGTACTGGAGATATGATAATATCCACTTGCTTAGTGCTTTCCAAAGAACAAGATATTTCATACATCTGACCTTCATACAGTGAAGTCAGCAGGGTAGACATTGTCCCTATTTTACAGATGGGCAAGGCAAGGTTTAGAGAATATAAAGAAATTACCTTGGATTGCAGGCCAGAAAGTACCAAATCTGAGCTCAAACTCAGGTATACTATCAGCATTTTTTCTCTGCACTAAGCAAAGCACTTAGCACATAGCTGGTGTTTAAAAATGTCCATTGGTTTGAGAACAAATTACCAAAATTCAACAAGGATGTTGATAGTACTATATGAAGGTTGCAAAAATCAACATTGCTTTGGTGCCCATGCAATGTGAGATCAGGCTCACCAAAAGGGGTAGAGGAGAAAGGGTCTGTAGAGCCATAGCATCTATTATAGCCTTTGTTTTGCTTTTAAACACTCTTTTTAAAAAAACGTTTCTTTAGAGTAATTGAAAGTGTGTTAATATCCCTCATCACTTACTGTTCTTTACTGTTGCTGTGCTTCTCTTTTATTCATCGTCTCTCTCTCCTTTTTTGAAAGCGAACATTTTAAAAAAGAAGCTGGTATAAGTTGTAAGATTTCTTCAGATGCTTCTGATCTCAGGGCTATCATCCTTGCTTGTGTGCTGGAGCCAGGTCTGTAGGAGGTCACGTTGTTTGGTATTTTTGATTGAATGGCACTGTTCACATGAAGGATATAGGAGGCAGTAATAGTGTTAAATGCAGCATAACCCTTTGCATTACACAACGTTTAAAATATCATTTCTTTCGCTTAGTTTTAGTTTTTAAAAATATCATTTCCCTGCAGAGGCAGAAATCACATCACAAGTTTCAAGGGGAAATTATTTTACAGAAGCTATGTAATTTTAATTGGATTTATTTTTTAATAATGTGTGATATGAAAAGGTTAATATGAATTGTTAAGAAGCAATGAATTCCTTAGAGAATTCACTAAAAATTGTATTACTTTACAAATTATTTTACCATAATGTCTTTCTTGCCTGAAGGTCATTTAGTGCTGACGTTTAAGCTGTTGGGTAAAAAGTAAGAATGAGAAGAAGTAATATCAAATAAAATAGAATAAAATTAACATTTAAATACCTGTTTGACGTAGATTAAATGACTATTTTATACATTTTTCATATACTTTCTGTTTTTAGTACAACCACTAATTTTCAGAGCATTTTAGAAATTGAGGGCCCAAATCTTACAGTCTATTTAATAATCTGAAATGACAGAATAACTAAATTTAACATGTAAAGAACAATTTTTACTTACTTTATTTCATTAAAAATGATTTTCTTTTATATTTCATTTTTAGGAATAATTATTTCAAAGTGTGGTTTCAAAACACTTCCTTCAATACATTTGACTATAAGTTTTTGAACCTAAAAAACAAATAAAAATTTTTAACACTTTTGTTCAGAATGCAAATGTGTTGTACAAATATTTTCCAATAAAATAAGATATCATTTATATTAGACAATTCACTAGTTATTGACCCAGTAAGTCAAAACCATGAGTCAATATATTCCTGTTGTTTAAGCCAACCTCTTATGTGGTATTTGTTTTAACAGCTAGTAAACTAAAACACTTTGTAATTTGAGTTCTGAAGTTCTTAAATGAAAGTCTTAGCCAAGAATAATGAAAACCATATTAAATTTTTTTATTATATTAAAAATATTTATTCTACGTGACTTCCAGGGTTGTAAGTCTCCCTAGCAACATGGGACATGACTCCCAGGAATGAGCCCAGCCCTGGCATTGTGGGATTGACAATGCCTTCTTGAACAAAAGGGGAGAAGGAAATGTAACAAAATAAGGTGGCAGATGCTAAATGATTTCAAATAGAGTCAAAAGGCAATTCTGGAAGTTACTTTTCCCATGTGAGTATCCCATTATTGCAGCACCATTTGTTGAATTTTTGTTTATTTGTTTTTGTTTGTTTGCACACTTTTTGAGGGAAATGCATGGGTCAGGAATGAACCCAGGTCTCCCACATGGCAGGCGAGAATTCTACCACTGACCTGCCCTTATGCCCCCAAGGAGGTCACTCTTATGAAAGCTTTAGCTAGATACTGCAAATTGCCATCGTACGCCAAGCCCTAAATGGCAGTATTCCTGAAAATCTTAAAGAACAACCAGGCTTTACCTGGGACTCTATAATATTTTCACTCAGTTTATTTTTCAGAAACCTAAAACTTCCAGATTGTTCTTATGCCAGGCAAGCCATGAAACCCAGAAGTACCAGTCTCTCCAAGAACATCAACCAGTTGCATCCTCCTACCCCATAATGTCAACACCCCTTCTCAACAGGAAGAAATCAGAATGGTCATTGCCCAAATACCCCTCAAGATTGAGAGATAGATCAAATGAGAGGGAGGAGTTGTAACAGAGAAGACAGGATCTAACAAATCAGTAGGATGACTGAATCATTATACTGATATTTATTTATAGTCTCCAGTGTTATTAGAGCAACTAGAAGGAAATAACTGCAATTGTGGAACTGTAACCCATACCATACTTTGAAGTTTGTTTCATAACTGGCTTGTTAAAATGTACTTTAGGAAATATATCACTTTTCTGCGTATATGATGTATTTCACATTAAAAATGTTTAAAAAGGATTTATTCTGTGTGCAAAGTATTATACAACATTCTAGGAGTTATGAAAGAAAGTAAAAGAGTTTTAGTACCCAAAGAGTTTTCAATTCAGCCAAGGAGATAAGTATTCAAATTATGAGACTTAAAAATCAGACAGGAGTAGAAGATGCTATAATACAAGAGATACTTAATTTCCAATTTAATGTTCAACAGGCACTAAGATGAGGAAAAGGTTAATTTATGGTGTGATGGGCAGGGAAGAACTTTTAAGAAAGGTTTGGTGGGGGAGGGGGAGTGCTGAATCTTGAAAGATAGGTATTTGAATAGATGAAAAAGAGGGAGAAGAATTTTCCAAGTAGAGAGAATGTCTAAAGATACTTGAGTCTATAGTTCCTTTCAGGACCTGGAAAAATATTTCCAGCTCCTACACTAAATGGACATGTAGGAAATGGTTCATAAGCAATAATTAATACCTCTATAACATGTTCTGCCTAATATGCCTTTAGGAGTTCCTCACACATGACTAATGAAAGGACACAGCACACACACAAACACACACACAGCTATGTCATCCCCTGATCAGATTATTTAGTTATGAACCATGCTTTAGGCTAGCATTTTTTATTTGACATTTGGTCACTGCTTACTCATTAGGTACATGTCTTATGGCAAATATAGTCACAAGCTCCTAAATTTCCTTTATAGGTAGTTTGAGTTTGGAGTGTGAATACTGAAACTAGGCTGTCTAGGTTTGAATTCTGGATCCCTTATCTACAGAGTTTTTGGACATGTTTCTTAACCTCTCTATCCCGCTGTTCTTTCTTTAGTAAAATGGGAACAATAATAGCATCTATTACATAGAGTTGTTGGGGAGATTAGTTAATAAGGCACCTAAAAGGGTAGTAGGAACACAGTAAATATGTGCACGTGAGCTGCTTATATGCTTATAAGATAAAGGACAGTACTAGCAACTGTTAAATAATAGCACTGTAGTATTACGATTAGTAATATTTTTCAGTAAGGAAGTGATCAGCACTGACTACTTAATATAAATGTTTGCTGAATGATAGAGATAAAGATGGAAACTAAAAACTTTGAGATAAGACATTAGAAAATGATGGTATTGAAAATATGCTTGGAAAACACTTTTTAAATTTTTTTAATTTTTATTTATTTTTTTTAAATACCAAAAAAGACAAAGCCAATGCAAACATTCCTATTTTGATCATTCTGTTCTACATATATAATCAGTAATTCACAATATCATCACATAGTTGCATATTCATCATCATAATCATTTCTTAGAACATTTGCATCTATTCAGAAAAAGAAATAAAACGAAAACAGAAAAAAAAAAATTTTACATACCATACCCCTTACCCCTCCCTTTCATTGATCACTAGCATTTCAAACTAAATTTATTTTAACATTTGTTCCCCCTATTATTTATTTTTGTTCCATATGTTCTACTCATCTGTTGACAAGGTAGATAAAAGGAGCATCAGACACAAGGTAGAAAAACACTTTTGATATTGGCTTTATAAATCAAAATATGGTTTACATTTCTTCTAAAAGATTTAGTGTTTCTGAGTTAGTTCTATGCTAATTGGGAACACGTTAGTTGCAGGAAACGTCGTGAGACAGCATCAGCTGACATACTTTGGCTTTGCTCACTTAGAGATACTTAACACGTCATTGGTCTGAGTGAACTTTGACTTCTTTTAAGCAACAGCTTCTCTCCCATTCACATTTGCCCAGGTTAAATGAGGCTCCAGACTTCTTTCTTCTCAATCCTGGATCCACTGTATGAAGTAAAAAATAATTTAAGCATGCATTATATATGCATTTGGGTATCAAAGGGTGAAGCAAAGATTTCATATTTTACGTATAATTTATTATGATGAAAGGTATGATTCAAAATAGAAATATAGCCATAGAGCCACTGTTCAGGAATGATATCTGATTTTTTTTATGACATTTTGTATCTTTGCAAGAGGGTTGCTGTCATTCAGGAAATGTTCTTTTTCTCTGAATACCAAAGCCTAGGGAAAAAGTAATTTAGTTTCTTTGTCAATCATAGTTATTATTTATTCTTTCTGGTTATATAGGCTTTCTCTGGAGGATAAATTTTACATTTGAAAATTATTCATTTATTTCCCTCTTTAGCTCTCCCAAGTCCTATATATTCCAACACAATAATATCATACCCCACTAATTAAAAACCCTGTGTCTTCTAAGTGATAAACATTCTGTCATTTTCTCTTATTATCTAGTGCAGAATTTCCTTCATCATAATTTTTGAAAGCTAATGAATGATAGCATAATGAAGTGACTATGTTAATTATCTATAATTAATGACAATAACAACAAAAGATTTTTATGCTCATGAGACAATTTATATGTCAAGGATATGCCTGAATCTTGCTCACAAATTATATATATAAATAGGATATTTATATATATATCCTATAAATAGAATATATATATCCTATTTTAAGAAACACAAATAATCCTATTAGTTTGATTTTTTATCATTCCATAATTTTTTGAACATCCAAGGACTATTTGGTAATTATGCAATTTTATCTGCTAATACTAGCCAAAGAGGAATATCTTGGTCTTTTCTATTTAACAGACTCTCTAATTTTAAATAATTGAGATAAAAAGAACTATTGAATCTGAGATTGCATGTTATCCAGAGTTCACTTACCCAGAATTCCACAATTTCAGTAAAGGGGAAACTTTACTGTTTTTAGAAAATAGTGTTTTCCTATTGATCCATCATCACCAACCTTCCAAGCACTCTTCAAAAAAGACCTAAAACATAACCTTGGTTAGAGCTTAAATAGAATGAGTTATGGTAATTAGCACAATTCCAAGACTTGTTACTCACAGAAAATGAAATTCTTTAGTTATACCCAAGCAGTAATCCTAACGGAATCTTTGGAGGCCTGTTCACTTAAGCCATCTATTCCCAACTCAAACACATACGCACTTGATTTGAAAACCAATGCTCTAAGGAAAAAAATCCATTTTTTTCTCTCTTCAGTCACTTTATGCACAAATTGATAGTGAGTATTGTTAAAGACTTCGTATACACATTGAAAAAGACATATTAAAGACAATGAATTAGTGAACATTTCTTTAAATTTCTAAACAACATTTTGGGATTAAGATTTTAAATGATTGGTCCTCATTCCCTTATGTATTCCTAGATTTAATTTGACACATAAGGCAAGAAAATTACATTTTTCTGCCCAGTATTTTTGATAAAAATTAACCCTACTGTGCCTGTTTTAAACTTTTGTATACACCAGAAAAGCCATGTTCTTTAATCCTGATTCAATATTGTTGGGTGATGTGCCAGTTTGAAAGGATGCATATACCCTAGAAAAGCCATGTTTTTATCCTAATCCCATTTTGTAAAGGCAGCCATTTCTTCTAATCCCTACTCAGTATGGTATGTTTGAAACTGTAATTAGATCATCTTCCTGGAGGTGACTCAAACAAGAGTAGTTGTTAAGCTGGATTTGGGGGAGACGTGTCTCCATTCATTCAGGTAGATCTTGATTAGTTTACTGGAATCCTATAAAAGAGGAACTATTTTGGAGAATGTGGGAGAATCTGAAAGAGCAGAGAATGCCACAACACCACAAAGCAGAGAGTCCACCAGTCAGCGACTTTTGGAGATGAAGAAGGAAAATACCTCTAAGGGAGCTGGAGAGGAAGCTAGCAGATGTACCATATTCACCATGTGCCCTTCCAGCCAAGAGAGAAACCCTGAGTGTTCGCCATGTGCCTTTCCAGATGAGAGAGAAACTCTGACTGTGTTTGCCATGTGCCTTTCCACTTGAGAGAGAAACCCTAAACTTCATCGACTTTCTTGAATCAAGGTATCTTTCCCTGGATGCCTTAGATTGGATATTTCTATAGACTTGCTTTAATTGGGACATTTCCATGACCTAAAAACTGTTAACTCGCAACTTATTAAATTCCCCTTTTTAAAAGCTGTTCCATTTCTGGTATATTGCATTCAGGCAGCTAGCAAATTAGGACAGGTGGGAACTTTTTGATTAAGTCGTTTTGATGGAGATGTGACCCACTGATTGTGGATGGGACCTGTGATTAAGTGATTTCCATGGAGTTGTATCTCCATCCATTCAAAATGGTTCTTAATCCACCTACTGGAGTCCTTTAAGAGGGAACCATTTTGGAAAGAGCAGACATAAGCAACAGGGCCAACATGAGACCCAGACATTTGGAGATGAAGTAAGAAAATTCCCCCAGGGAAGCTGTTTGAAACAGGAAGCCAAAGACCCTAGTGGATGCCAGTCACATGCTTTCCCAGTTGACAGAAGTATTCCAGGGGTCTTTATTGAGCCAAGATACCTTTTTCTGGATGCCTAAGTTTGGACATGCTTATAGCCTTAGGACTGCAAATTTGCAGATAAATAAATTCCCTTTTTAAAAGTCATTCCATTTCTGATATACTACATTCCAGCAACTTTAGTAGGCTAATACAGATTTTGGCACCAAGAGTGGGGTGCTGCTGTCTTGCAAATACCAAACATGCTGGAATGGCTTTTTAAATGAATAAGGGGAAGATTCTGGAAGAGTTGTGAGGAGCTAGATAAAGAAGGCTTCAGATGCTTTTAAAAGACTGTAGGTAGAAACGTGGACTCTGGGGATGCCTCTGGCAAGGCACTAAACAGAAATGAGGCATGTGTTATTGCAAACTGGAAAGAAGGTGATCCTTGTTTTAAAGTAGTAGATAATCTGGCAAAGTTGATGAGTGGCTTTGTCTGGAAGGTAGATTTTAAAAGCCATGAATCTGGATATTTAGAAGAAGAGATCTCCAAATTATATGTGAAAATGGCAGCCTGGTTTCTGCTCACAACTTATAGTGAAATGTGACAGGAAAGAGATAAGCTGAGAACTGAACTCTTGGGTACAGAGAAATCAGAAATAGATGGTCTGGAAAATTCTAGGCTTGCAGGAAGGGAGATCCCAGAGAATGGTGCCCCATGTGAGGATTTAATCAAATGTGGAACCAGTCAGTGATTTCAGAAAAAGCCAGGATTGGAAATGGAGTTATCCAGGAAGGATCAGTGGAAACTCCTGCTGTCTGATGTGCATGATCCTTGCTTACTATATAGAAAATCAACAAGAGTGTTTTGAGACCTTTATAAATGATGTTGCTACCAGTCTGTACTGGGGGGCTCAGAAAAGGGACAGGTCAATGTGAAGGTAAAATAACTTCAGAGGCAGAACCATGGAAGCTAAAGTCTGAAGTCAAGAAACCTCAGGCCAGGAGAGCAGACCCACCCAAGTACTTGGAGAGGGTGACTTTGCCCCAAAGGCAGAGGGTGGGCCTTCCACCTTGTTGTAGTGGAAGAGTTGGCCCACCTCAGGCCTTGGCGATGGTGGAGCACATTCCTTGGGGATTGGGGAGAGGTTGGTTGCCACCACATGGCGGGGTTGAATGTGTGCCCCGGAGATGGTAGAGAGTCCAGATGCAGCCCTGATGCTTAGAGAGGGTAGAGCTGAGAAAAAGATGGTCTCCCCAATGTTGCATCCAGAGAGAGGAAGCCACTTTGTGGGCCCTTGAAGGAGTGGGACTGCCACTTTCTAAAGCCCCAAACATAAATTACTCTCAGACTTTGAAATCTAATGGAGTTTGCTCTTCAGGTTTTTGAAATGGCTTGGGTCCAGTGTCTTCCATATTCCTTCCAATTTCTCCCTATGGAAATGGAGCATTTATCCTATGGCTTCCCCTTTTTTGAATGGTGGCAGCAAATAACTTGTTTTGAGTTTTACAGGTCCAGAGCCAGAGGAGAATTTTGCCTTAGGACAGACTATGCCTGTAGTTGAATTTGATGAGATTCTGTACTGTTTCTGACATTGTATTGTATTTGTATTATTGCTGAAATGGTTCTTATCAATGTTGTGATAGAATGAATGTATTTTGTATATGGAAAAAACATCTTTATTTTAGGGTCCAGAAGGTGGATTGTGCTGGTTTGAAAGGATTATGTACCCTAGAAAAGCCTTGTTTTAATCCTGATCCATCTTGTGGAGGCAGCCATTTCTTTTAATCCCTGTTCATACTGTAGGTTGGAGACTTGATTAGATTGTCTCCATGGCGATGTGACTCACCCAATTATGGGTATTAACCTTTGATTAGAGGAAGATGTGATTCTACCCATTACAGATGGGTCTTGATTACTTTTCTGGAATCCTTTAAAAGAGGAAACATTGGAGAGAGCCAAAGAGCCACAAGAACCACAAGAGCCCTCACAACCAGAGACCTTTGAAGTTGAAGAGGTAAAATTTCTCTGGAGGAGTTTCATGAAAAAAGCTTGGAAAGAAAGCTAGCAGACATTCCCATGTTTGCCGTGTGCCTTTCCAGTTGAGAGAGAAATCCTGAACTTCATTTGCCTTTCTTGAATGAAGAAAACCTCTTATTGGTGCCTTAATTTGGACATTTTTATAGACTTGCTTTAGTTATTATCATGGCCTTAGAACTGTAAACTTGCAACTTATTAAATTCCCCTTTTAAAAAGCTGTTATGTTTCTGGTATATTGCAGTTGGCAGCTAGCAAACTAGGACACCTCTCAATGAACCTCAGTGTTGGAAAACTCACCCCAGCATTTGGAGAGAGCAGGAACACTGAGTAGGTCCTTGGAAAGGGTGGAACTGATACTTTCTAAATCCCTGAGGATAAGTGACTCTCAGACTTTGAAATCTGATGAGTTTGCTCTGCTGGTTTTCAGAACTATTTGGAACTTTTGACCTGTTTTCCTTTCGATTTCTCCATATGGCAATTGGAACATGTGTTCTATGACTATTCCTCTTTTGTATCTTGGCAGCAGATAACTTCTTCTGAGTTTTACAAGTTCAGAGCCACAGAAGACTTTTGCCTTAGGGCAGACTATGACTTCAGCTGACTTTGAGGAGATTTTGTATTGTTTCTGACTTTGCATTGCATTTGTATTGTCACTGAAGTGGTTTAAGGCTTTCTCATATTTAATGGAAATAATGTATTTTGTATATGTAAAAAGCATGTTTTTTTGGGTCCAAAGAGTGGAATGTGACAGTTTGAAACTGTTGTGTACTCCCAGAGAGGCCACGTTCTTTAATCCTCATTCAATATTGTTGGATGGGATCTTTTTGATTAGGTTATTTCCATGGAGATGTGACCCACTGATTGTGGTGGGCCTTGTGATTAAGTGGTTTCCATGGAGTTGTATCTCCATCCATTCAAAGTGGGTCTTAATCTGCCTACTGGAGTCCTTTAAGAGGGAGCCATTCTGGAAAGAGCAGACAGAAGTAACAGAGCCAATGTGAGACCCAGACATTTGGAGATGAAGGAAGAAAATGCGCCCAGGGAAGCTGTTTGAAGCAAAAAGCCAAAGATCCCACCAGATGCCAGCCATGTGCTTTCCATGTACATGGAATTCCCAGAGCAATTCCAGACTCACAAGCCTTTCTTGAGCCAAGTTATCTTTCTCTGGATGCCAAAGTTTGGACATGTTTATAGCCTTACAACTGTAAACTTAAGACTTAATAAATACCCTTTTAAAAAGCCATTCCATTTCTGGTATATTGCATTCCAACAGTTTTAGCAAACTAAACACCTACCATTATCCAGTTTTACCTTTGCATATGAGTTAGCAAGGAAATTCTTAGCTTTAATTGGGTAGCTACTTGCATTTCCAGAATTATTCCATTACCAAGCATATCAAGGAGAGGTTCTTTGGGGCTGGTTACTTAGGATCTTCTCGGTGACAAGAGAAGGATGAACATCCTGCATATAAGCAATCTAAAAATAAGAATTCTTGGCAAATCTTCCATGCTTTCTGCTGCATTTCACTGCACAGATCATTCCCTGGCATAACAGCTCCTTCACTTCAGCTGTACTGCTGATAATATTTTTGTTTTCCACAATCGCAGCTCTTTGGTTAGAGATTGGTAAAGTTTGTACCAAATGAACACATCATCCTCCTTAGCTCATTTCCCATAGACACATCTCTGGCTATAAATTGCATTATTCATCCCTTCATTTTTCGTAACTTCGGTGGATATCTAGTATATTTGAAGATCTGTAATGGGGTTATGAAGGCCACAGAAAAAAGACAGAAAAAGATCTTTCTTATGAAAAGTATGCAAACCATATAATTATAATAAATGGAATGACCACTTCAACCAAGTATGAGGTTCTGAAATTGAAAAATGATCCAAGTTGTGCAGATTGAAAACGAGAAAAAGGCCAGGCCTTCATTAAATAGCAGCTAAATGAATAAATATATCCTGACATTGTTCTGGAATTAAAGCCAATCTTATAAGATTAAATAGAAAAAAATTAGGTATTTTTCCCCATGAATTAGACAAACCATTTATTTGCTGGCAATATTATTGAAAATATCCAAGAAATTAATTTGAAAATACTCAGCATAAATACAATAATTCAATAAAATGGTCAGGTATGTGGAAAAATACAAAAATCAATAGCTATCCAATAACTACCTTGCAGACACAATGAAAGAAAATTATGTCATTCCAAATAGGAAGAAAATGCATCAAGGGACAATCCTAACAAGAAATGTCAAGATACACATTAAATGAATTATAAAACTTTACTGAAATAAAAGGAGAAATGCTTATGTGTAAAAAACATAACATATCCCTACTAAGAATATTTTAAAGATGTCAATTCTTCCCCAAACAATTTAGTTGTTTATTGCAACTCTATGTAAAAATAGGAGTAGTCTTTTAAAGAATTTAAAATAAAGATTTGAATATTTATTTAGAATAAGAGAGGCTAAATTTCTTTTTTCTGAAAAAGGGAAAAAAATTTGGCTGGGAACCTGTTCTAACAAATTTTCTAATTTATCATAATACTATATATGCATAACATGAGAGTGTGTGTATGTGTAATATATAATATATTGTATGTACACAAACATGTGATATATTATGTATTAGAATTTACAGATACATATATATGAAGAAAAATGGATTCTTTAGAAAATGGGGTTGGGAAACAGCCTTTTCTCTGAGGGTAGGGTTTACCTTAAACCTTCTCATCACGTCATGTACCAAAAAAAAAAAAGTTGAATTAAAAAATTTGGCATTAAAAATATTAATCATCAATCAAGAAGAAATATTAACTGTATATTTTACATCTCAGATTGAGGGAAGAATATCTAAGGATATATGCTATGGGAAAATACTAATGAAAAATTGATAGATTTCACTAAATCTAAACATCTATGTAATAGAAAAACATCAAAAAGCTAAATGAACAACTATAATAAATTACAAGGTGTTATATGCTTATTATATGAAGACTTTTTAAAGATTGGTGAGAAAAATTATTTCCCAACAGAAAAACTGGCAATGATGCAGACAAACTTATACAAGAAAATATGCAAGGAAAGAGTGGGTTATGAAACCTTAATCTTACTAATCATAAGAGATGCAAGTTAAAATAAATTGTCCTAAGTTTCAAAAATGCAGAAATACCTCAAAGTGCTGAAGACAGGATTATGCAGGTTCTCTATGCACTGCATGTCCAACACTAAATGGAAATAAGATTTCTAGGAATCAGACTGTCATTAACTCAAAATAATTTTTAAAGTTTATATACCTTTAAAAAGTTATAAGGATCTATATGTGCAGCAATACTATTTGATTTTGTTTCTGGTCATTTTAAAATCAGTTTTTACTTACATATAAGAACTGTAAGTGTTTCAGAACAGCAAAATGACGATACAGGCTAAATCTGATGAGCCACCACAGAGTTCAGTTCAAACTTCAGCTGCAGAGAGAGGGAGGTGTGGATAATACCTGGGGCCCCACTGACTGACCAGTGTCTCTAGGGAGTTGTCACTGCAGTAAATTGCTGTAATTAATATTTTTTTTTGTTTTAACCAAGTCCATCAAGTGAAACCCAAACCCCAATTCAAGCTGATAAAAGTCTACTGCCTCAAAATTGATCTCCATTGGCCATGAAGCATTCAGTGTGAAGGCCTGAAGATAAATGTCCCTGCGTCTTCAGGCCGACTCTAGATCCTTGGCATATTCTTGTGTGATGACGTCATTTGCTGCCAACGCCATTGTGGCTGCCTCTCCCAAAGAGCTGTGTCCAGCAGCTCTGTCAGGGCTACACTGACCTCTTTACATTCTAGTGTTCTGGACGGGAGTGTCATCCTCTGCCTTGGGTACTGTTCGCCCAGTCACGACCTCACTGGTGGTCGCCAGCTGAGCATGGCAGTCCAGGGGTTGCCCCTGGTTGGAGAACTCCATCCCCTTCCACTTCCCGTACTTTGTCTTTCTCTTGCTTGTGTTGTTGCCTTCTCCAGGGGAAGTTGTGGGAGTCACCTTCCCACACTGTTCACTTCCAGCTTCTCTGTCTTGGGTCTTTTGTCCAGGTTTATCCTCTTCATTTCCCACTCTTTCCTCCTTCACCTTTGTAGACTTTTCCATCTCTGATTCCTCTCCAGCCATGAAGAGGCTCCCACGTCCCTTGTCCACCTTGGTGCTGGAGGTTTTGGGTGGCTCCATGGCTTCCTGCAGAGACAGGCTCTGACTGTCTCACTCCTCTGAATTCCCTGAGGCCTTCTCATACTGCTTGGCTTCCTCTGTGGCCCTGCCTTCCTCATTATGCTTCTCTGTCCTACTGGATGTCCTCCCCAGAGGACCCCATGTTTCTCCTTCCTTCCTTTTCCATCCCATTGTTGCACAGAAGGTATCACGGGGCCTTACTCTTAGATCTGAACACCTCGCCACTATTCTCTTTCTTGGCACTGTTCTCTTTAGATGACTCTGCTGCCCTGAAATCTCCAATGTCCCCATAGTCAGACTGATACCTTCGTTTGATTGAGCTCTACCTCTGCACCTTATTGTAACAGGGCAGTTGACTACCTTCAGACGCTGGTGGAAGCTGGATCTCCTCTGGCTTATTGAACCCAGACCACAGGCCAGAGTTGCTGAGGTAGAGAGCAGACTGTGAAATGGAAACACCATGGCCTTAAGTCCAGGACTCTTGGGTGAACACACCCCCTGCAGCAGGGCTGCTGGGTCCAAGGCTAAATTGGTCTGAAGCTTCTCAATCAGAGGTGAGCTCTTCACTGCGATTTTTAGCTCACTTTGGAAGGTGTTCTAGTTTGCTACCTGCTGCAATGCAATATACCAGAAATGGAATGGCTTTTTAAAAAGGGGAATTTAATAAGTTACAAGTTCACAGTTCTAAGGCCATGAAATGTTCTAATTAAAGCAAGTCTATAGAAATATCTAATCTAGGACATCCAGTGAAAGATAACTCGATTCAAGAAGGCTAATGAAGTTCAGGGTTTCTCTTCCATCTGGAAAGGCACATGGTGAACATGGCATTGTCTGCTGGCTTTCTCTCTAGGCCTCTTGCTTCGTGAAGCTTCCCGGGAGGCATTTTCCTTCTCCATCTCTAAAAGTTACTGGCTGATGGACTCTCTGCTTTATGGTTCTGCAATGTTATGAAGTTTCCTCAAAAAAACTTCTTTTATAGGATTCCAGTAAACTAATCAAGACCCACATGGAATGGGTGGAGACATGTTTCCATCTAATCAAGTTTAATATCCACAGTTGATAGAGTCACATCTCCGTGGAGATACCCTAATCACGTTCCCAACCTATAGTTAGAATAGTACTGAATAGGGATTAGAAGAAATGGTGGCACCCACAAGACTGATTAGGATTAAACATGGTTTTTATAGGGTGCACACATCCTCCCAAACCATCTCAGAAGGTGATTTCTCCATGCCATTCTGGCCCAGCTCTACTTTGGGATGAAATAGGAAACAGGGGAGCAGGGCAGTTTCCTGAACCAGCTGATTGTGTGGCCCACTGATGGGAGTACGTATCTGTCCACACTGGCCTTGGACTTGGCAACTCTTTCCTCGGTGTCCTTCAAGTGCCAACTTCACAGCAAGTGATACTTCAGATCCCTGCTCCCCACTCTTAAAACTGTCCTGGTTGGGTATGGGCTGCTGCAAGCACAGGGCAAGTGAGCAGCACTGCAGTTCGCAAGGCTTTCCTCCTAGGTAGGACTGCCAAGGCTGACAAAAGTTTACATACTTTTAGCTTTTTTTGTGCATGGGCAGGCACCGGGAATCGAACCCAGGTCTCTGGCATAGCACAGAGAACTCTACCTGCTGAACCACTGTGCCTAGTTCTACATACTTTTAATAGAGTAAATATTAGGATACAGACTAAGAAAAGAATTGATGATAAAATCAGACCTATATTTATTTATATATATTTATCTCTGCATTATTTAATTAGAAAAATTATTAACAACCTAAATATCCAGTTATAAGGGAATATCTATAATACTTCTGATGCATCAATAAGGTGGAATATAATACCACTGGTAAAAAATGTAGCTCTTAGAAAATAGTGCTAATTTTTTTTTTCTGAAACAGAAGTAATATATTATTATTATGGAAAATCAGAAAATGCTGAAAACATAACAAGTAAGCAAAAGACTACCATTTACAGATTTTATGTTTAGTGGCCCATTCACCTAACCTCACTGAGAGCTAAACAGAATATCTAATTTGAAGAAGTACTAGAAGAATTAGAGACAATGCATATAAACTGTTAAGATTTGTGCTTGCACCAAATAAATGCTTAATAAATAGTGGCTATAATTCTTTCTATTAATATTAAAGGTTTGATGTGCATTTTCCTTCCTATACTTTTCTGCTTTTTTTCAATTTTCTACCTTGAGAATAGTTACTTTTTAAATTAGAAAACAACACAAAGGAAAAAAAACATCTCTGGAGCGTACCAATACACTATTGAGCTTCAAAACACGCATAGGTGTTATGAAACAGAGATTGAGTAGCTTGGCTACTTTTCCATGGCTTGTAAAGTAGTGTGCACCAAAAACATTTAATCCATGACCTGAAATATTTTACAGCTGTCATTTAAATGGCGAAAATGGGTCTTTATGGCAAAATATGGATCTTTATGTTATACTCATTTACATATCTTTGACTAAACTTGGGCATTTTAAAATTGCCACAAAACCCTACCCAGTAAAGCCAACAGTAACTTCATAAAACATCAAGTTGAACTTGTCTAAGTTTTTCCTGAACATATGGCAAAGAGGTGGGAGCTAACGCTTTCAGTTACTTATACTCACTGGGTTTGACTGGGCTGATATATTTCTGGAATTTTATTATTACTCAAAATAAAATAGAGAAAACAGCACTTGTAATTTGATTATTTATGATTGGTGGTTGATCCCCAGTGTTGATAGAAATCTGGCAATTATAACATAGGAACACACTCTAATGGTTCTGGATTCTTGAATTTTAAATCATTTCATAACTCAAAGATGGATGTTCCAATTTTAGGCCTGCTACCAATGGACTATTAGTATCACAGTATCCCGGTTTTCTTATGTATAAAATGGGTTTAGTAAACGTGCCAGTTTGAAAAGATTATGTACCTTAGGAAATCATAATTTAATCCTGATCCATCTTGTGGAGTCAGCTGTTTCTTTTAATCCCTATTCAGTACTGTAGGTTGGAAACTTGATTAGATTGGCTCCACTGAGATGTGATTCACCCAATTGTGGGTATTAACCTTTGATTAGAGGGAGATGCGACTCTACTCATTACAGGTGGGTCTTGGGTAGTTTACTGGAATCTTTTAAAAGAGGAAATATTTTGCAGAAAGTTTGAGAGTCAGGAGAACCACAAAATCCCAGGCAACCAGAGACCTTTGGAGATGAAGGAATATGCCCCAGGATTGCTTCATGAAGCAAACAGCATGGAGAGAAAGCTAGCACATGTTGCCAGGTTTGCCGTGTGCCTCTCCAGTTGAGAGAGAAATCCTGAACTTCATCAGCCTTCTTGAACCAGTATATCTTTCCCTGGATGCCTTAGATTGGGCATTTCTATAGCCTTGCTTTAAATAGGACATTTTCACTGTCTTAATTAACTATAAATCTGCAACTTAAATTTCCCCTTTTAAAAGCCATCCTGTTTCTGCTCTATCACATTCTAGCAGCTAGCAAACTAAAACAGTAATGCTGACCTTTCTTTGTTTCTCTTTCTTTCAGAGTATTTCTTGTTTCAAAATTCTTCAAGGTGAGCAGGCCACGGTGGATCAGCAGGCAGAGTACTTGCCTGCCACGCCGGAAAACTGGGTTTGATTCCCAGTGCCTGCCCATGCAAAAAAAAAAAAAAAAATGCTTCAAGGTAGAGTATAACAAATGTATATAACATGTCCAGGGAAAGTAAAAATATGTAACTAAGTAAATGATAGCAAAGGGAATATTGAAATGAGAAAAATAAAATGAAACTATGAGCAATTGAATGAATGCCAAGAGATGCTTGTTGGATGTGGGTCATGATTTTGCCTGTTTTCTTGCGGCCAATGGAGAAAAGAGAACAAGAAAATCAGTTATATAATTTAGATGGTCAATGAGAATAAAACTGACCACATCAATAATCGTACAAAATCAAAAGCAAAAGTATTAGGGGAAACTAATATGATGACTTATGTTCTGAGAATCTTATCTATAGTAAATATATTAACATAAAATTGTCCAAAATAGACCAATGTGAGAACACAATTTTGTGCAATCAATCTAGATAGGACAGACAGTGTGTATTGAGGTACAAACTTTCTGATGATTAAAAAAAGAAAGTCCCTGAGTCTGACTTAATCCATGGATTTGTCCAGAGAGAGATATGGAAGGGGTATGTTTCTGTCTGGCAATCCTCAATCAATGTTTCTTTCGAATGAGTCTTTGTGAAGAACTGAACTGCTATAAGTGTTGCCAGGTACAACTCACATTCATTGACAGTTAAGTTTCAATGAAACTGGCAGGGAGAATTGACATCCTCTTGTGAAAATTGAGCTGAAAGGACAGAGCTGAGATAGAGAGCCAATCTACAGACAGATCATGATGCATGTGTAGTCAGGGCCAAGATTTAACCCTTACCTGGGAGTCAGGCTATTCAAAGCACAGAAAAATTACAAAGGAAATAATAATGGAAAATGGAAATTTAAATAATTGTGCTCTAAAAGATGAAATAGATGATAACTTTATGGTTTGAGAATTTATCCCAGATACCAAATATTGATTTTAAAATATGAAAACCAACAAAGTTAAATTCTTTTAAAATTGAAAAAAATACATGCAAGGTAAGAAGTTAGATCTAAGAGGTAGAAAATTAAGAATGGCATTATTAAAACAAAAAAATAGTTTTAAGAATATACAAATAAAGTTAAATTTATGATACAAAGATTAAGGACAATATGAGAGAGAAAGAAAAGCTAAGGTATAAAAAGTAAAATGATGAAAACAGCTTAAAAATGAGTACTAAACTTCATTCAATATAGTAATAATAAATTTTAAGTTAATGTTGAGATGATGAAATATAGATATGAATTTTTAGTAAAGGTGAAAACTCAGTCATGGTGTAGCAGGCTAGTGATAAAAGTCCTTGCTAAGGAAAGGTTTTGGGTGGAGGTAGCTTACCATGTCAACTCAGCTGAGGCTGTGGCCTTCCAAGAACAGAGTTATGCAGATTTCTCAGCCCATGTTTTTATTAAAAGACCTCACTCCTGTTAAACATTTTCATAATTATAAACAAAAGTGTAATACACATTTGTGTGCCTACATCTTTGCACACTTTTTTTTTTTGGAAAAAATTCTGAAAGTTGAATTAGTTGGCTAAAAGAAATATTCATATTTCAAAAGTTTTTGATGATATGTATTGTCAATATTCTCCCTGTGGCTGGTAGGATTTTTATTTAAACCAACAGTGCATGAGAATTTTTATTTCCCTTTCCCCCTTCTGTAACCCTGGATATTATCGCATTATTTTCTTTGCTAATATGACAGTTTAAAAATATATTGTTTTAAACTGTTTCTTTGTTGCTCTTGAGCTTGAACCATTCTCCTTAAAGGGAAATTTATTTATTCAGAACTCTCCCTCCCTTTTCCTCTGTCTGCCAATCTTGATATAAATTGACTAGAATTCTTCAATTCTCAAAACACAGATAACTTAATTGGCAAATGGCTTTGGAGTCGTCATTACATACAAAGCATGCTTACTCATTTCCCTTTCGTGCAGCAGACCTTCCCCAAGCTTCCTGCTTGCTAGTTAACTGTTAAAACTGGTTTGATTCATCAGAAAATGGAAATGAGGATCAATTAATGACTGAAGTTGTTTGAATTCCCAACACTACCTGGTTATATAAAACATACTCAGATGACTCTTATGAACTTACATTTAGCTTAATTAATATTATAAATGAAACAATAAATCATCCCCAAACTGTTCTGTTGAACAATTGAGAATAGTTGTCTACATTTCAGTGCTCTTTTATGATAATGGGATTGGATTATCAAATATTTTGTATTCTTTGAAAATAAAAGCAAAGTGATATAAAGACTAATATGACATTTAAATTGTATGTAATATCCTATGTCATTAAATTTGTTATTTCATGCATATAATTTATATTCTTGTCTAATGAATACTGAGTCTATTCACTGACTTAAAAAATGTTTCCTTACTGCCCACTTAGAGGATAATGAATATTCACAAGATAGGGTCAACGGCTTCTATATTCTAAGAAGGTTAGTGAACCAGAAAATAGGTCTGTACTTAAGAACTATTTATACTACTCATAAAAATAGTTTCAATATTGAAAAGAGAAGACAGATGTTCTCACATTTTAAAATTAGACTAAAATTGCAACATGTGAAACCACAGAAAACTTAAAATTCACTAGTTAAAGTAAACAAAATCTATAAAACATTTAGTCAAAAATTTTAAATAACTTATATTTGTAGGGCAATTGTTCAAAGTGTATGTATTTACTTGAAAACCCTGGAAAGTTCAAGATTGAAATTTTGCTGGATACCACCTGAGTTTTTTTTTTTTTGCTTTCAATATAGTTTACTGAGAATAACTTTCAGCCAGCAAAAGGATGTTAAATATGCAATTCTAGGACTCTTATTTCAGCAAAATGATTGGTTGACTGAGCAGAGAAACCCCTCCTAGCATTTAATGAGTGAAATAATGAATTAAATGTAAAAATCTATTTCATTATCTAGAGAGCATGCTCTGATTGTGGATAGCCTGGAGCCTGGATTTTAATGTCCTGTGACCCCACAGAGGCTGGAGGCAAAGCATGGACCTGAGCTCCAAGCAACTGCATCAGAGATAATCACAAAACAACACCCTCAGTGAATGAATTTGGAGGGAAAACTACCAAAAGAAGAAGATGGTGAGATTACTTGCCTTTCTAGACTTATTTTTTTATTTTACCTTTTTTTTTAATTGTGAAAGATAACATATACACAAAAAAAGCAATAAACTTCCAAGTACATTTTAACAAGTAGTTATACCACAGATTTTAATGTTTGCTGTGGGTTACAGTTCACGATTTTTCATTTTTTCTCCAAGACACTCAAGACCAACAGAAATATCAATATACTAATTCAACAGTCATATTCATTTGTTAAATCTTATCTCCTCTATTACACTCTTCTTTCTCTCTTTTTTCTTTTTTTATGAAAAATAACATATATGCAAAAAAGCAATAAATTTCAAAATACATTGCAACAATTAGCTAGAGAACAGATTTAGGAGTTTGGTATGAGTTACAATTTCACAGTTTTAGGTTTTTATTTCTAGCTGCTCTAAGGTACCGGAGACTAAAAGAAATATCAATATGATTCAGCACTCGTACTCATTTAAACCCAACCTTCTCTGTATAACTCCACCATCACCTTTTATCTTTCTCTCATTCTTTTGGTGTATTTGGGCTATGGCCATTCTAATATTTTCATGTTGGAAGGGGCTGTCAATAATATGGGGTAGGGAGATGGAGCTAGTTGATGTTCTGGCTGCATTTCAGTATGTATCTGATCCAGAGACCCATCTGGAGGTTGTAGGTTTCTGGAAAGTTACCCTAGTGCATGGAACATATGTAGAATCTTATATAACACCCTAGGTGTTCTTTAGGATTGGCAGAAATGGTTTTGGTTGAGGTTTGGCAAGTTATGATAGTGGCAATGTCTAGCTGAAGCTTGAGTAAGAGCAACAACTTCCAGAGTAACCTCTCGACTCTATTTGAACTCTTTCAGCCACTGATACCTTATTTGTTACACCTCGTTCCCCCCTTTTGGTCAGGATGGAATTGTTAATCCCATGGCACCAGGGCCAGACTCATCGCTGTTGGGGGAGGAGGTTTCCTTTCCCATGCCTCCAGGGAGACTTTCACCCCTGGATGTCATGTCCCACGTAGGGGGGAGGGCAGTGGTTTCACTTGCAGAGTTGGGCTTAGAGAGAAAGAGAGGCCACATCTGAGCAACAAAAGAGGTTCTCCAGAAGTAACTCTTAGGCATACCTATAGGTAGGCTAAGCTTCTCCACTGCTTACATAAGCTTCACAAGAGCAAGCTTCAAGATCAAGGGCTTGGCCTATTGATTTGGGTGTCCCTTATGTTTGACACAGTACTGGGTTTCCCTGGTGGTGAAGTTTAGTAGTTCCATATTGTTTCTCCCATGCCTCAAGGGACTTTGCCAATACTTTTTGATTATCTGCTTAATATACCCTGGGATATATCCATGCATTACATTACATTACTATATGGAATTGAAGGCCTCGTTTTTATTCTGGGCTCCCTGTGTTTAGATTGTTTAAATGATCTATCCAGAGAGGTTGAGTTAGTTAGATTATGTGCTACAGAAAATTTAGGTCCTGCACAAAATAAAACTTTCTTCTTTTGGTCTTAAAAAATAAGTGAAGTTCTAAAATACAGGCAGTGTCTTCCTTACCTCTGCATTCTGAATTACCTTAATCCTGACCTGATCAACTTTGCTCTTAACTCTAAATACCAGGTTACACATATATAAAACAACTCCTCAAAATCCATTAATAACAATGTGCTGGTTTGGAAGGATTTATGTACCCTAGAAAAGCCGTGTTTTAATCCTAATCAATCTTTTGGGAGCAACTGTTTCTTTTAATTCCTATTCAGTAATGTCAGTTGGAAATTTGATTAGGTTATCTCCGTGGAGATGTGACTAGAACAAACAATTAGTGCTCCAGACTAAATGTGACTGCTATAAGAGCTTACAGTCTAGACACCAGTTTTCTTATATGTATTTTCTAAATGAGAACATAAAATGTTGACTCTTTTGTTTCTGGCTTATTAAGCCTCACCACATGTCCCACATGTATATTCACATCATTGCATGCCTCACAATTTCGTTCCTTTTTATAGCAGCATGATGTTCAATCATATGTATACACCATCGTTTGCCAGTCTGCTTCTCAGTGTGTCTTTCAGCCACCTCCATCTGCTGGGTCTGATGTATAATGTCCAAAGACAACGGTCCATCAATTTTAGATAATTTAATTGTTCCCAAGGAAAGCTAGCCAATAAACACACCCTCTCTATATACAAAATCAAAATCTCCTCTTAACTCTTACTCTCCCACCATTAGGTACCCCTGGTATCGCTGCCGTGCTGTTGATGTTTTTCTGTTACTATAGAGCCCATAGTATGAAATAGTAGTTTCCCCCCTTTACCCTGAAATTATATACTCTTTGTACAAGATTCATACCTTTGCAGTAGTTTGTGCAAGAACTTATTTATATTTGTAGTGTTAATCAGTGGGGCATGTGAGTCTATGGAACACCTTTCAATCATGTTCACCTTCAATATGGTAATATTATTTATAGACCCACTAGTGACCATGTCATGTCTCTCTATTCCCTTACAATTAAGTTCAGCCTCAGAACTAACTGTTCATCCATCTCAACCTCTGTCTTCTCTAGGTTTCTTATACTCTGTATTATAAGCCTCTGATTTTACCTTTACCATGGTCATAAAAGTGGAATCATACAGTATCTATCCTTTTGTGTCTGGCTTAATTCTCTCAGTTTTATATCCTCAAAATTGTCCACCTTGTCATGTGGTTCAGAATGTCATTTCTTCTTACTGCTGCAAAATATTCCATCATTTATACGTATATAAAATATAACATTTTGTAATCCACTCTTCTGTTGATGGGCATTTGGATTGTTTCCATCTTTTGGCAATTGGGAATAATGTCACTACAAACAGCAGTGTGAAAATGTCTGTTTGTGTCACAGCTTTCAGCTCTTCTGGGTATATACTGAGTAGCGGCATTACCAGGTCTTAGGGCAACTCAATATTTAGTTTGCTGAGGAAACGCCAGATCATCTTCCATAGGGGCTGTACCATTATACATTCCCACCAGCAGCACATAAGTACCTCAATTTCTCCACATTCTCTCTGACATTTGTAGTTTCCTGTTTGTTTAATAGCAGCCATTCTTATAGGTGTGAGGTGGTATCTCATTGTAATCTTGACCTGTATTTTCCTTATAGCCAATGAAAATGAACATCTCTTCATGTGCTTTTGAGCCATTTGTATTTGCTTTTAAGAGAAATGTCTATTCATATCTTTAGCCTACTTTAAAATTGGGTTGTTTATTCTTTTGTTGTTGAGTTATATGATTTCTTTGTGTATGCAGAATAGCAAACCTTTATCTGATGCATGATTTCCACATATTTTGTCCTATTGAGCTGACTGCCTCTTCACCTTTTTGACAAAGTCTTTTGAGGTGCAAAAGTATTTGATTTTGAGGAATTCCCATTTATCTATTTTTTTCTTTTGTTGCTTGTGCTTTGGGTGTAAGGTTTAGGAAGCTACCTCTTATTACTAGGTCTTGAACATATTTCCCTACGTTTTCTTATAGGAGCTTTATAGTACTGTTTTTTTTTCCACTTTCTTTTTTTTTTCTTTTACATGGGCAGCCACCGGGAATTGAACCCGGGCCTCTGGCATGGCAAGTGAGAATTCTGCCACTGAACCACCATAGCACCACCTAGTACTGGTTCTCATATTAAGGTGTTTGATCCACTTTGAGTTAATTTTTGTATAATATGTAAGGTAAGGGTCCTCTTTCAATCTTTTGGCTATTGATATCCATTTCTTCCATGCCTGTTTATTGAAAAGACTATTTTGTCCCAGTTCAGTGGATTTGAGGGTCTTGTCAAAGATCAGTTGACCATTGATTTTGTGGTCTACTTCTGCACTCTGAATTCTGTTCCATTGGTCAATACTTCTATCTTTGTGCCAGTACCATGCTGTTTTGACCATTGTGGTTTTAGTTTAAAATCAGAAAGTGTTAATCTTTCCACTTCGTTCTTATTTTTTAGGATGCTTTTAGCTATGCTATTCAGGATCTCTTTCCCTTGTGGATGAATTTGGTAACTAGCTCTCCTAAGTTTTCAAAGTAGGGTGTTGGAATTTTGATTGGTATTGCATTGAATCTGTAGATCAATTTGGGTAGAGTTAACATCTTAACTATGTTTAGCCTTCATATCCATGAACAGGGAATGTCTTTCCACCTACTTAGATGTCCTTTGATTCCTTTTAGCAATGTTATGTAGTTTTCTCTGTACAAGTCCTTTACACCCCTAGTTAAGTTTATTCCTATTACTTGATTCTTTTAGTTACTGTTTTGAATGGAATTTTTTCCTTAATCAACTCCTCAGTTATGTCATTACTTGCGTATGAAACATTACTGATTTTTGTGCATTAATTTTATATCCCACTACCTTGCTGAATTTGTTGATTAGCCCAAGTAACTTTGCTATAGATCTCTCAGGATTTTCCAAGTTTAATATCACCTTATCTGCAAATGGTGAATATTTTACTTATTTCTTTCCAATACTTTTTACTTCTTTTTCCTGCCTGATTGCTCCAGTAGAAATTCTAGTACAATGTTGAATGGTAGTAGTGACAGAGGGCATCCTTGTTTCATTCCTGATCTTAGGGGGAAAACTTTCAGTCTCTGTCCATTGAATATAATGCCAGCTATGGGTTTTTCATATTTTCTCTTTATCATATTAAGAAGTTAGCTTTGATTCTTATCTTTTGTAGTATTTTTATCAGAAAAGGAAGTTGAATTTTGTCAAATGCTTTTACAGCATCAACCTAGATGATCATGTGATTTTTCCTTTTATTTTGTTAATGTACTGCATTACATTAATTGATTTTCTTTTGTTGAACCATCCTTGCATTCCTGGTATAAACCCCACTTGGTCATGGTGTATAATTTTTTTTTTTTTTTTTGCATGGGCAGGCACTGGGAAACAAACCTGGGTCTCTGGCATGACATACGAGAACTCTGCCTGCTGAGCCACCATTGCCTGCCCCGTATAATTCTTTTAATGTGTTGTTGGATTTGATTTGCAAGTATTTTGTTGAAAATTTTAGCATCTATGTTCATTAGGGAGATTGGCCTGTAGTCTTCCTTTTTTGTGACATCTTTAGCCTGTTTTGGTTTTAAAGTGATGTTAGCTTCATAAAATGAATTAGGTAGTGCTCCATTTCCTCATTTTTTTTAATTGTTTGTATGTTTTCAGGAATTTGTCCATTTCATTGAAGTTGTCAAGTTTGTTGGTGTATAGTTGTTCATAGTATACTCATGTTTTTGTTTTTTTTTTATTTCTTCAGGGTCTGTGGTAACAAACCCCCTCTCATTTCTGATTTTGTTTATTTGGATTCCCTCTCTTTTATTCTTCCTCATTTATTCTTGCTAGTGGTCCATTGATTTTATTGATCTTTTTTTTCAAAGAATCAACTTTTGGTTCTATTGATTGTTTCTATTGGTTTTTTGTTCTCCCATTCATTTAACTCTGTTTTAATCTCTCCTATTTCTATTCTATTTGCTTTGGGGTTAGTTTGCTGTTCTTTCTCAAGTTCTTCCAGGTGAGCAGTTAGTTCCTCAATTTTTGCTCTTTCTTTTGTAGTATAGGCATTTAGGGCAATACATTTCCCTCTCAGAACAGCCTTTGAAACATCCCATAAGTTCTTATATGTTGTATTCTCATTTTCACTTGTCTCCAGATAGCTACTGATTTCTCTAGAAATTTCTTCTTTGAACCATTGGTTGTTTAAGAGTGTGTCATTTAATCTCCATATATTTATGAAAGTTCTTTTTCTTTGGTACTTATTGATTTGCAGTTTCATTCCATTGTGATCAGAGAAAATGCTTTGAATAATTTCAATGTCTTAAATTTATAAAGACCTGTTTTGTTTCCCAGCATATGATCTATCCTGGAGAGTTTTCCATGAACACTAGAGAAGAATATATATCCTGGTGTTTTATGGTGTAATGACCTATATATGTGTGTGATAGGTCTAATTCATTTATCACATTGTTTAAATTCTCTATTTCCTTGTCGATCTTCTGTCTTGTTGCTCTTTTCTTTTCTTTTTCTTTTGGCATGGGCAGGAACTGAACTCTGATCAAACCAAGTCTCTGGCATGGCAGGCAAGAACTCTGCCTGATGAGCCGCCATGGCCTGCCCTGTCTTGTCCTTTCTATAGAGGAGAGTGGTGTGCTGAAATCTCCACATATTATTGTTGATATGGCTATTGTTCCCTTCAGTTTTGCCAGTATTTGTGTCTTGTACTTTGATGTTCCTTGACTCGGAGCATAAACATTTTTGATTGTTATTTCTTCTTGATGAATTGTCCCTTTAATTAATATATAGTGCCCTTCTTTGTGTCTTATGATGTCTTTACATTTAAAGTCTATTTTGTCTAATATTAGTATAGCCACTCCTGCATTATTTTGGCTACAGCTTGTGTGAAACATCTTTTTTCATCCTTTGACTTTTAATCTACTTTCTTTTTTCTAAGATGAGTCTCTTGTAAGCAGCATATAGCTAGGTTATATTTTTAATCCATTCTGCCAATCTGTATCTTTTAATTGGTAAGTTTAGTCCATTAACATTCAGAGATATTACTGTAAAAGCATTTCTTGAATCCACTATCTTATCCTTTGATTTTATTTGTCAGATCTACATATTCTTTTCCCTCTTTCTTTTTTTTAATCCTTTTAGTTACCTTTACTGGTACTTTTCAATTCTGTGCCCTCCTCCAGACCTCCCTCTACTGTCTTTTTTTTTTTTTCAGCCAGCACAGCTCCCTTTAGTATTTATGTAGGACTGGTCTCTTGTTGACAAATTCTTTCAGCTTTTGTCTGTCTGTGAAGATTTTAATCTCTCTCTCAGATTTGAAGGACAGTCTAGCTAACTATAAAATTCTTGACTGAATGTCTTTCTCTTTCAGGATCTTAAATATATCATCCACTGCCTTCTCACCTCCGTGGTGCCAGTTGAGTAGTCTGAACTCAGTCTTATGTGGTTTGCCCTGTATGCAGTACATTCTTCTTCTCTTGCTGCTTTCAGGATTTTCTGCTTCTCTTCAACATTTGACGGACTGATTAGTGTGTGTCTTGAGAAAAGCCTATTTGGATTTATTCTATTCGGAATTTGTTGGGCTTCTTTGATTTGCATATTTATGTCCTTTATAAGGGTTAGTAAATTTCCCCCCGTTAAATCCTCAACTAATCATCCTAGTATTTTACTCTTCTCTTCTCCTTCTAGGACACTGATGATTCTTATATTTGTGCACTGTTTTGTCCAACATTTCCCTGAGATCCAATTCAAATATTTCCATCTTTTTTGCCATTTGCTCTTTCGTGTGTTCGAAATCATTTGCCCTGTTCTCTAGTTCACTTAAAATTTCTTCTGCCTCTTCAAATCAGCTATTGTGCATCTCTAATATATTTTTGATTTGGTCTACTGCATCTTTAATCTCTGTGATGTCTGCTATTTTTCTGTTTATTCTTTCAAATTCCATTTTATGCTCTTCTAGTGTCTTTTATTAATTTTAATTAATTTTTAATTTCTTAAAAAATATGACAACAAAGAGACACAAACGTTCTTAACATATGATCATTCCATTCTACATATATAATCAGTAATTCACAATATATCACATAGTTGCATATTCATCATCATGATCATTTCTTAGAACATTTGTATCAATTCAGAAAAAGAAATAAGACAACAGAAAAAAAATCATACATACCATACCCATTACCCCTCCCTTTCTTTTTTTTAAGTTTATTTATTTTTATTTATGATACATAACCACATGCAAACACAAACATTCTTATCATATGATCATTCCATTCTTGTTATATAATCAATAACTCACAATATCATCACATAGTTGTATATTCATCATCATGATCATTTCTTAGACCATCTGCATCAATGCAGAAAAAGCAATAAAAAGAAGACAGAAAAAATTCATATATACCATACCCCTTACCTCTCCCCTTCACCAATCACCAACATTTCAGTGTACTAACATTTGTTCCCCTATTATTTATTTATTTTAATCCATATGTTTTACTTGTCCATCAATAAGGTAGACAAAAGGAGCACCGGACACAAAGCTCTCACAACCACACAGTCACACTGCAACAGCCATATCATCATACAATTATCTTCAAGAAACATGGCCACTGGAGCACAGCTCCACATTTTCAGGCAGTGCCCTCCAGCCTTTCCATTACATCTTGACTAACAAGGTGGTATCTATTTAATGCATAAGAATAACCTCCAGGATAGCCTCTTGACTCTGTTTAGATTCTCTCAGCCACTGACACTTTATTTTGTCTCATTTCGCTATTCCCCCTTTTGGTCGAGAAGATTTTCTCAATCCCTTGATGCTGAGTTCCAGCTCATTCTAGGATTTCTGTCCCATGTTGCCAGGCAGGTCCACACCCCTGGGAGTCATGTCCCATGTAGAGAAGGGAAAGGCAGTGAGTTTGCTTGCTGTGTTGGCCAAGAGAGAGAGGCCACATCTGAGCAACAGAAGAGGTTCTCTTGGGGGTGACTCTTAGGCCTAATTTTAAGTAAACTTAGCCTATCCTTTTCGGGATAAAGGTTCATATGAACAAACCCCAATATTGGAGGCTCAGCCTATTGCTTTGGCTGTCCCCACTGCCTGTGAGAATATCAAGAATTCTCTACTTGGGGAAGTTGAATTTTCCTGCTTTCTCACCATTCCCCCAGGGGATTCGGCAAATACTTCCCTATTCATTGTTCAAATCTCTCTGGGCATCACTCTGGGCAAAACTACAAAATCTCATGCCCTATGCAAAGTTCCAAGTACTATAGTGTTCGATTAAGCTGTCCACATAAGTTATATTAGGAAATGCACTAGTCAAAATATAAATTTTGTACCAAATAAACATTTTTTGCTTGTCTCACACATAGGTTAAAATTTTAAAATATTAATTACCATCTTTTTTCAATACCCTGCATTATTGACATTCTTTTGTTCTTCCTCATGCAGAAACATTTTTAAATTTGCACCTTTAGTCACTATCATTATACACTCTAGGCATTCCTAGATTGTACCATCTCAGTCTTTATTGTCTATCTATCTTTTCTTCTGATTTCATTTGTGTCCCCAGGACTCCTCCCTCTATCATTCTCACATTCAGCTTCTTTCAATGTTCTAACATTACTGTATTACAGTTAGGTAGTATTGTGCTATCCATTTCTGAATTTTTTACAATCAGTTCTGTTATACAATCTGTATTCCTTCAGCTCTAATTACCCAATATCTATCCTATTTCTATCTCCTGATGGTCTCTGTTACCAGCTGAAATTCTCCAAGTTCATTCGCTAATGTCAGTTCGTATCAGTGAGACCATACAGTATTTGTCCTTTTGCTTCTGGCTAATCTCACTGAGCATAATGTCCTTAAGGTCCACCCATGTTTTTACATACTTCATGACTTTATTCTGTTTTACAGTTGCATAATATTCTATTGCATATATATATACCATAGCTTGCTTAGCCACTCGTCTGTTGATGCACATTTGAGCCGTTTCCATCTCTTGGCAATTGTAAATAATGCTGCTATAAACATTGTGGGCAAATGTCCGTTTGAGTTCTTGTCCGCATGTCCTCTGAGTAGATACCTAGTAGTGATATTGCTGGACCATATGGCAATTTTATACTTAGCTTCCTGAGGGACCACCACACTGCCTTCCACAGTGGTTGTACCATTTGACATTCTTCTAGTGTCTTTTTGATCTCCTTTATGTCATTAGCCATCCCACTGGTTTTATTTAGTATAGTTATGTGAGCATCTTTGATTAGTTGTTCCAAAGTCGGTATCTCCTCCAATGTTTTAATTTGGTCATAGGCTGGGCTATATCTGTCTGCATCATGATATGCTTAGTGATCTTCTGTTGCCTTCAAGGTATGTAAATATCTCGATGGGGTTACTTTGGAAGTTGATTTCCCTCAGTATTCCAGAGCTTTGTATTTGTGGGATGGGTGTAGAGTAGGGTGCAGGGCACAACAGTGCAGTGACAGGTCGCAGTTCAAGTATAGGCACAGGCTGGGGACACTGCACTGTGAGCCTGGGGTGTGGAGCGAGGGGTTGTGGAGGTGCAGTGCAGGGGTGAGGTGCAGGTCAGGCAGGCCTTGGTAAGCAGGAGCAGGGTGTGTATGTGGGGGACACAGAGGTAGGGCACAAGGGAAGGCAAATGGGCTGAGTGGATGCAGGCATCTGGTGCACAGCAGGATGTGGGTGTGTGCATGGTATATGGGGGTCATTGGAATTAGGGTGCGGGGTAGTTGGCACAGAAGTTGAAGCACAAGGAGGCCAGGGTGTGGGTGTGTGCTTGTGTAGGTGGGAGGGTGTTCAGGTGGCCTGGGATGTGGATGTGCTAGTGTGTAGGGTCAGGGAACAGATCATGGGGGTTGTGAGATATAGGTCAGGGGCGGGCGATGTCAGGTAGGGGGGCCCTGGTGCAGGTGTGCAGGTGTGCAGGTGTGGTGGTGGTGGTGGGGTTGGGGCAGGGATACGCCTGTGTGCAAGGGGCTATGAAGCACAGGTGTACATGTGGGCACCTGCCAGATGTTGGAGCAGTGTGCTTGTGCTGGGGGGTGGGGCAAGGGTATGCGCATGTGCAGGGCAGGGGGTTGGTGTGCATGATACGTGTGCAGGGCATGGGGTTGGGGTACATGGATTTGTGGACCTGGGCAGAGAAGATGAGGCTATGGGCTTGCTCAGGTCTGTGGGGCAGGGCCCTGGTATGTGTGGGTTTAGGGATCAGAGCCCTGGTGTGTGCATGTGCAGAGCTCAGGGGCAGCTGGCTGGGGTGGCGCCTACTTGGGCTGGGGGCAAGCGTGGTCTCGGTCTGAAGGTGAGCCCCTGTGGCCTGGATGGGAAAGCAACTACCTGCAGGGGGCGGGGAGTGGGAGGTGGGGGTCGAGGGGCTGGGTGCCTAGTGCTCAGGCCTTGGGAGGGACAGGGCAAGACTGTGCACTTGTGTGGGAGAGGTGGGTTGGGCTGGGGCAGGAATGGGCTTGCACGGGGTGAGGGTAGGGGGCAGGGACAGATGGAGGCGGGGGAAGTGCTTTGAGCACTGTAGGGGGGCAGGTGATGGGGTTCAGGTGCGTGGAATGTGGGGGAAGTTGTGGTCCCGGGGGGAGGGTAGTCCATTCAAGGAACACAGCTTGGCTTACTTCCTGTCCTCGTCTCCCTGTCCGTGCACTCCTGAGGGCTCTGGGCCTCTGTTTGGAAAGGGTGCACTAGGCTGTTTGTACTAGCTAGATGGTCTCTGGTTCTCTGTCTCAGTTCCTCAGCTTTTGCAACCAGGGCATCCCTATGTAATGTAGAAGGCCTCCCAGCTCACTTATACCCTGGAATTTCACCTTTCCATTCCTTCTCTAACTGTTCCTTGATGAACTCAACCTACCTATTCTGCCATCTTCCTCTAGCCTTGGTTTTGGGTAAGGCAGAATATTAAATTGAAATACAAATACAAAAATGCAAAACTATAAAACTGCTGGGAGATAACAAAAGGAGAAAAACTAAGTGACCTTGGGTTTGAAAATGAGTTTCTACATACAGCAGCAAAAGCATGATCCATGAAAGAAAAAAATTGGCAAGTTGGGCTTCATTAAAAGTAAAACCTTCATATAGACCAATGGAATAGACTTGAGAGCTCAGAAATCAATCTGCATATTTATGACCAACCGATTTCTTCTTTTTTTTAAAAAAAATAGGATATATTAATTATATAATGTGAAAAAATGTAAAAAAGATAATTAGATAAGACAGATTGCAATTTTAGTGCTTAGGAAAAAAAAACCTAATAAAATTGGCAACTTCTGAGAAGATATTAGTTCAGAAAAAGGGAAGTAACAAATAGCACCGGGAATAAAACACACATTGGATGTAGATTTACTATGAGGAAATAATGTAAAAAATCCCATTACATGTTGAGATAATATTTTAGATGCTTTGAATAAAATGTTATTAAAATGAAAAGAAATTTAAAAATTCAACTCTGAAAGATATAATTAGAATTAAAGGGATAAACCATAGACTGAGAGAAAATATTTGCAAAACATATCTAATAAAGGACTTGTATCCAAAATATACAAAGAATTCTTAAAAATAAACAATAAGAAAACAAGCAAGTCAATTTAAAAGTGGATGAGAAATTATATGTAACTTCAGAAGTAGAAAAAAAACAGTAGGTAAGAGATCTAAACAGACACCTCATCAAAGAAGATATACAGATGGCAAATAAGCCTATGAAAATGCTCATCATATGTCATTATATAATTTCAGATTAAAACAACAATGAGATAATACTACATAAATAGTAGAATGGCTAAAATCCCAAACACTGGCAAACCCAAAATGCTGGCAAGGGTATGGGGCAATAGGTATTCTCATTCATTACTGGTTTGAATGTGAAATGGTACAACTACTTTGAAAGACAGTCTGGCAGTTTTTTACAAAGATAAACATAGACTTACCATATGATCTAGCAACAGCACTTCTAGGCATTCACCCAAATGAGTTGAAAAATGATGCCCACAAAAAAATCTGCATACAAATGTTTTTAGCGGCTTTATTAATAATTGCCCAAAATTGGAAGCATCCTAGATGCCGTTGAATAGATGAATAGTTAGATAAACTGTGGTATATTCATAAAATTGCATAGAATCCAGTAATAAGGAGCAATTACCTCTCAAACTACGAAGAGACATAGAGGAACTTTAACTACATATTGAAAAATGAGAGAAGCCAGTCTGAGAATCCTACATACTGTAGGATTCCGACTATTTGACATTTGGGAAAAAAAACCCACAACTTTAGAAGACAGTTAAAAGATCAGTGGTTGCCAGAGGCTCAGGCGGAGGGAAGAAAGGATGAATAGGTGGAGTACAGGGGATTTTTAGGGCAGTGAAATCATGCTCAATGCTACTGTATTGATGGATACAGGGCATTATGCATTTACCAAAACCCATAGAACATAAAGAATGAACTGTAATGTAAATTATGTGCTATAGTTAATAACAATGTATCAATCTACTATTGCATGATGTTAATAATAATCCACTGTTTAGGAAGAGAGAGAGTATAGGGAAACTGTACTTTTCCATGCAATTGGCAAATAGTGGAATTATGAAAAAGAGAAAATAAAATAATGATAGCATCAGGGAATAAAGACAGATTAATCACAAGGAAAGCACAAGTAGATTAACAGTTGACCTCAGCAGCAGTTGAAGCCAAAAATATGGTGGAATGGTATATTTTAAATACTGAAAAAATTAATTGTAACCATAGAGTTATTGATTAAGCAGAACTTTCTTTAAAACACAAGATGTGAATAGGCATTTCAAATAAGAAAAGTAATGCAAATTACAATGATGCAATCTTATCTGTTTTAGAAGCATACTGTTATAATTAATTTAGGCTCTCTTCCTTTCACCAAGAATTTGTACTTATGGAGTAAAGGGATTAGTTTTCTGGTGTTGGAAACTAACACATATTTCCATATATAACTGGCCAGGTTGGAGTGACCAATGTTTATACTTTGTTGATTGAAGCTGTTCTACCATCACTTAATAAATCCATCATGAGGGTGGATTGCTTTTCCCTTCCTATTAGTTGTCTGTTTCTCTATGGTTGGCATCAGTTTGCTAGGATGCTATGACAAGTACCACACGATGGATTTGGTTTAAGTAGTGGGTATTTATTAGATCACAGTTCAGAGGCTAAATGAAGTCCAAAGTCAAGATATTGGCAAGACTTGCTTTCTTTTTGGAGTCCAGCATTCTGGTACTGGCTGCTAGCAATTCTTGGGATTCTTTGGTTTTTATTTCTGCCTCCATTGCATGGTAATGTCCTCTTCTTAGTGCATCTGTTCTTCTGGTTTCCATTGACTTCCTGTTCTCCTTGTGGTCTTCTCCTTATAGCTTCCAGTAGTCCACACTAAAGCCCATCCAGGTTCAGCTTACTATATCTTAACTAAAAAAGCATCTTCAAAAGGTCTTATTTACAATGAGTTCAAACACAGAGGGATGCAGATTAAAATTAAAAATAATTCAATCATCCAGAGTATCCAAATGCTGGCTTCTAATAGTGAGACATTTGTTGGTTCCATTAAGGGTCTTAAAGCACCCCTACCGTAAGGCTTATCCACTTACTACCCTTTATTCCTTCCATGTATCTTTAAGGAGCATTCCCAGAAGTTCACTTCTTATCTCCTGCGGTTGGGAGTTCCCTTTTCCATTGGGTAGCTCTCTTGGAGTGCAATAGTAAAATAGCTTAATTCCTAACTAAACCAACATCCAAGATTGTTGTGGGAAATGCATGTATCCTTTCCACACTACACAGTGAGAATACAGCTATCCTTCCATGCAGCAGTCTCTTATCATCATCTTTCTCTTGCCCTTCTCTCATCAGGCACTTTAAATCTTGGGTATTAGCCACCCTGCTGATTCAGGGGTTGAGAAAATATCATGTAAGGGATGGTTTGCATTTATGACATGGTAGAACAAATAATGATCTGGCATCCTCAATCTTGTAGAATGAGGGAGAATGTGCCAAAAGTTCCACCTCACAAATGGGAAGACTGGGAGAAAAGATGAAAGCTGCTCTCATTCCTTTCAAAGATGATGTCTAGCCTTCCTTCTTTTTATATAGTTCAGAGCAAGTGAGATAGTGGAGGATTGGGAAGATGTATAGTTCCAGTAGTGCTAAAATAGTTCCTCTCAGCAATCCCCTCTTGAAAGTGGTTGACTTCACAGCTAGATGTTTCTTTATTTTAGAATTCGATGTTACTTGATGTTAGCTTGTAGATTCTGGACATTAATTCTGAGAAAAAAAATTCCACTGATGCTTTATAATATCATGCTACAGTGACATAACATTAAAAACAAAAATTGTCCTTTGCGGGCGGGCCATGGTGGCTGAGCAGGCGGAGTTCTTGCCTGCCATGCCGGAGACCCGGGTTCGTTTCCCAGTGCCTGCCCATGCGAAAAAAAAAGAAAAGAAAATTGTCCTTTGTAGAAATGTTATGATGTAACTAACATCATTGAATTCTCTACAGTGTATTAAAAACTAATGTTCGCAAAACTACAGTGAGCTATCATTTCACCCCTACCAGAACAACCACTATCAAAAAACCAGAAATTGGAGAAGATGTGGAGAAACACTTATTCACAGCTGATAGGAATGTAGCATGGTACAGCTGCTGTGGAAGACAGTTTGGTGGTTTCTCAGGAAGCTAAGTATAGAATTGTCATGTGATCCAGCAATTCTGCTACTAGGTGTATATTCAGAAGAACTGCAAGCAGGAAAGGAAACAGACATTTGCACAACACTGTTCATAGGAGCATTATTCACAATTGCCTGAACATGAAAACAACCCAAGTTTCCATCAACTGATAACCTTGCTTATTTTACATCTTGGTGGGTGCTCCTCTCAGTTTTTGGGTGGGATGCTGTGGATTCATGAATGGCTCAATAAAGGTGTGATGCCCTAACTTTCATGTTTTTAGAAAACATGTAGTTGACGTAATTAGGAGAAATAATAGCTCTTGGAAATACAGCCAGGGTTTATAAATCAACTCTTTCCTGATGCAACACCCTAACAAGCTCTCTGGGGAGAGTTTATCACAAACATCTAGATCATATGAATGGCCACCATGTGGGTGAATTTTGACAATAATTGGTTTGTCCCTGGAGCTTCCATATAAAGTTACAATAAAGGGCAAAATATTTGACAATCTGCAAAGCCACACTCTGAAAAGATAAATACTTTTTTAAAATGATATTTTACAGAAGAAATGTATCTTTAAGGAACGTTCCCAGAATTTCATTGACAATGACTGCTACCTTATGTTATTCAGATGCAAACACACAAAAACTCTTTCCAAATTATGTCGACCTTTCACTAGACATTTGGTCGGGTATTTTATGGAAGTTTAGATTTAACCATTAGTAGTGATGAAAGCACACGATTTATTTGCCCTTGTGGTGGGATATGAATTACAGCCACAAATTTCAGATTGTCACTTGAGATCTTGTTTCCCTTGTGTACTAATTTTATTTATTTTTTCTAAAGTAATAAACTGATTAAAGTGCATAAGGTAGAAATGGACTCTGATTCCTTTCCCAAGTCATGTATTTAAAATATTGTAAAATTCCCTGAAAGCAACTACCTCCAATTAAAGTTCCTCAAGTTGCATTCTTCAGATTTGACTAAATAAAAGGAAACAAGCAGAACTCTTTATTGGCAAGCATGATTGTTAACTGATTGTCTGTTCTTCTTTTCCAGAGCACTTTAGGAGCTGCAGGATGTGTTTCAAAATGCTAACGAGAATTCCTATTACAAAATTTTGTCCCTATGAACTATTGTCACCTTAATGTTTCTTTTGCTGGATTTGAAACTCGGTTCTTGGCTTTGCTGCAAGAAAAAATTCAAGGGCACAGCACAGTGTAAGGAGGCAGAAAATGTAGTAAGTATGCATGCAGAGAAGGAACATGTGGGCAAGAAAAGAGATGAGAGGTGAGAGGCCCTGGCACTTTGGAGCAATCTGCATTTATAGATTTTTTTTCCTTTTGTAAAATGCTTATTTACTATTTTACTGTCCTCCCTCTTTTTCCTCCACTGTTGATGCTTGATTGTAGATGACTCATTCAGGTGGGGTCCTTGGCCCCCAGATGCTGTTCTTTGTTATTCTTCTCAAAGATATCTTTACTCCTTGCAGGCCTGACTGCTTCTTGGAATTTGCCTTTTGCTCATCAGCCAGCCACGCCCTAATTCTAACCCTGCTGCATTTCCATAATTTCGAAAAAGCAAAAATATATATCCTTATGATATTTATGAACATTTTTTTCTGCTCCGAAGTTCAATATACTCTAACGCTTCAAGCAGACATTTCCTCAGTCCTCTGGCGTCACTTTTCCTGCCCGCTGTGGCCAGACAGAAAAGTTCAATGAATGACCTAACATTAACATTTATACATTTTCACAGTACTTATCCCCAAAAGGTACCACTGCTCCATGAAATAGATCTGGCTCCATGTCTTAAGATAGGACAAATAAAAATAGGCTTGAAACACCTTGATGTTATAAAAAACAGGGAGGCTTTCAGGAATTTCTGAGATAATATGGGTATCATAATAAAGAACCTGGTTGTTTTTATGTCCCCAGTTTCAGGGAGATAATCTCTAAATCTTAGGAATTTCTAGTAATAAGAGTGTGCTTTATCATTCATGGGGGGCCCAGGACATACCTGATAGTTTATGCTGATGCGATCACTTAGGGTGGAATTAGCCTCACAGGTAATCTTAGGGTCAGGGGCTGCCCAACCATGTGATTAGGGGGTTGGGGTTCTGGAGCCTTGTCTTGTCAGCCCAACCATCAGGGAAGGGGAGGGGAGCTGGAGATTGAGTTCAAGCAAGTGAGCTTTGCTTACCTTAATCATGCCTAAGTAGTGAAATTCCGTAGTTCACTCTGAAGCTGCTTCTCAATCACGTTATGTACAGTTGGGATCCCTGCTGGAAAGGAACCTTGGACTGGGACACTTTGAGAGCTCATTTTTCTGGTTGCTTCTATAAAGAGAATGCACTAGGGATGGCTCTCCCGGCACTGACTAGCACGTGAATAGTGCTCTACATACATACAATGATTTTCTCTCTGTCAAATTTCTGTCAATACCAGGAAAGACAATTGTCTTCCTAGGCTGTGCAGATCTCCCGAAAGTTGCCCTAATTGCTAGAAACTTTTTGCTTATGTTGAATTGAAACTTGCCTCTCTGTAATTTCGATCTGTTAGTTTTAGCTTTGCTCTGAAGAGTCATCTATGGCAGTTTCAAAAACATTTTAATTTATTCATTGCTTCAGTGATTTTAATTAAGCTAAAGCCTCTTATGTGTTTAACAATGACATAAATTTAAACATCACTCTTAGTAATTGTACTTCTGTTATTAACCATATAACAGTGACAGTGTCATATCCCTATTATTAGCTATTAGCAACAATATAATATTCTGTTATTATTTTTATAGTAGTATTATACTATACACTTTGTAGTATTATAAAAATGTAGTATAGCTGTAAGTCTCTTCAGGCTGGAGATTAAGAGTAATATTGAGAAATGAGGAGAGGTTAAATTCACGCTTTGAGTGATTTTTCATTTTTTGCTTTGTTCACCACCACAGCCAAAGAATGAGCTGTGATCCAGGCGAGACTCATAAGGGATGCTTCAGCCTCAAGGAGATCAAGTGGCATCATTTTTTTTTGCATGGGCAGGCACCCGTGGCCCACCCAGTGGCATCTATTTTCAGTACTGTAATGGGGTGAAAAATAAATTTTACCAGTTGCTGTCTTGCTTTGATTTAGTTCAACCGTCTCATTTTATAGAAAACTAAGCCTCTGTATAAGTGGCTGGTCTACGAACATATAACTTTCCTACGAAACTCCCTTATTTCTCATCCTAAACAAAACAACTGATCCAACCAATAAAACTTCTGTGTTTTTTATGTCTTTCTCTGTACAGAAAATATACTAGTAATGTGAAGCCTCCAGCTGCCTATTTTTCTTCTGTTTATATATCAAAATTGGTTCTCTGATCCAGAGAAAGAGAGTAAAACAAATGAAAGGAAGTTATTGATATTTTTATACAATGGACATTTGTTCTCTTTTCAAGGACAATTACATGAAATTTGTTTGGTAATATTGATTTAATTTCTGACTATTGAAGAATTTCAAAGATTCATCAATGTGAGGGTAGAACTGAATGGCTGAATGGCTTTAGCATGGCAAATTTGACCCTATTCCTCATTATTTATAAAAGCTATTGTATGCTCATATCTTAAAGGATACTTCAAAGTTCTCAAATGAAATAATAATGTTTTTTAGTTATTTTAATAATGTTTTAATAACATTTTAATAATGTTTGTAGTATATTTTCTGAGCTAAAGAGATGTAAGTCTATAGTTTAAATCTATGTCCAAGTTCTTTCACTCCACAAAATTGAGATAGTAGATTTCAGAAGTCAGATTTTAGAAATGTATATAAGCATGCTAATAGGAGAAAAGACAAGAACACTGCAGGGAAACTTTGGAGGATTTATTTGTGGGTATATCACATGCATGTACAGCTAATGAAATGTCTCAGTTTTATAAATGGCTATTATAGGACAAAGAAATAATGAAGTAAAATAGTATTAATAATAAGATATATGGAGAGTAGAATATTTTCATAATGTTAAGACCAAGATTCATTTAATAATTGTCAAAGAAACAAAGCAATTTATGGTAGAAAAAAATGATCAAATGTATAACAGGTATTTGGAGGAAAGGGGAAGGATATAATGTATTAATAATCTGAAGTTTATTGCAATTACAATTTTGTTTTAAATGGGAATGGATGGTGAGGTTTACAGTTGAAATTAGATAACAAACAGTCATTGTTTTATTAAATTTATCAATAAATGCAAGACAATTTAAAATAATTGAAAATATATTCTATACATATTGTCCCATAGCATAGTATACATTCGGTAACTTGGCAATTGCATTATTGGGGATTGAATCATATTCCCCATAAAAGACGTATTTAAATCTTAATCCAACTTCCTCTAGATGTGAACACATTTGTAAATAAGGCCTTTTGAACAAGTTAAGGTGTGGCCAGTTTGGGTTTTAATCTGTATGACTAGAGGAGGTATAAAGAGAGGAAATTCTGATATAGCAGTCGGAGAAGCCAGAAACCAGTATGAGACCACAGGAGAAACCAAGGCTTGCTAGCACCTTGAATTTGGAATTCTAGGTTCTCAAACCAAGAGCCAGTAAATTCCTGTTGTTAACACACCATAGTGTGTTATTTACCATAGCAACTCTGGCAAACTAAGACATACCTTGACACTTTAAAAGTAGTATAATATTTAATAAATTACTTCTTATTTGAAAGGCTTGATGCAATTTAATGGAAAATGGTGATTCTTATTTTTGTTCACAAAGTATTTACATTAAATAAAATATCAATTTTACTTACATATATGGAAATAGGGACAATTCAGACAAACAGAAAACAATATTCCCAACTATTAGCAATTCATAATCCACAAAGCAGAGATTGTTTATTGTTTTATTATGCAGGGTAATAATATGCTTTCATTTAAAGTGACTTAGCATCTATTGTATATGCTTCTTTCCATTAAGAATATTACAAGACAAATTTTTGAGCTCTAAGCACATTTTCATATTTAATATCTGAGAACATTAATAAATTCTGGGAAAGCAGTTTAAACAAACGTGCTTATAATTAAACATATGAATACATACACAAAGACACTCATGATTATTAAATAAAGTTGCCTATTGAAATATGTTCATTATCTTTGTAGATAAAAATGCTAATTTTTAATCAATAGTCCCTTCCATTCTTTTATTAGATTGGATTATAAATGGCTATTTGGAAAATACCCTAATGTGAGAGTTTGCGTAAAGACTTTTTTTAAAGATAGGTGCACAAAAATGACAGAAGTTAATACTGAATTTCAACAAGGAAACTTAGGTTTTAGAGCTATTAAACAGTTTACAGTTACTGAAAGAGGGGAAAGCAAAAATAGAAGAGCCTAAGAGAAGTAGGGAGTAGACAAATAGAGGAAATGGTGGGAGAACAGCATAGAGATTGTCACTGAAAAGATAAGAAAAGCAGAAAGGGATTCAACCAGAGTTCTCTTGGGCATATATAAAACCAATATATATATTTGGTTTTATATAGAGATACTGATACAACTGAAGAGTTTTCCAAAGAGCTTGTACCAATTTGTACTCTGACCAACAGTGTATGAAGATCCCCAATTGTTCCATATTCTTTCCAGTACTTGGCTTTCTATTTTTCATTTTAGACTTTCTCATGGTCATGTAGTAGCATAACATTATGTTTTAATTTGTGCTTTCCTCACATCTAACGATTTTGAGAACATTTTCATGTACTTATTGGACACTTGAGTACTTTTTGTACATTTATTGGTCATTTGGGTATTAACTTTTGTGAGGGCCCTTTCGATTGTTTTTCTTATTGATTGTAGGAGTTCTTCAAATATTCTGGAAACCGGTCTTTTATTAAGCCATATTTATTGTAAATCATCTCCTGATCAATGGCTTGTACAAAACAGCTTTACTGAGGAATAATTTACATGCCATACAATTTGTCCACTTTAAGTGTACAATTCAATGACTTTTATTAAATTTATACAATTGTGCAATATTCAGCACAATTCAGTTGTAGAATTCTTCCCTTACCTCAAGTTTTTCCTCCTGCCTATTTGCAGTCAATCCCTGTTATAAATTTCAGCTACAGGCAACCACTACTCTGTCAAGAAGTGAATATTTGTATGTTTCTGCGTAGTTAGAGCTTTCTTAGCAAGTGTTACTGGCACCTGAATTAAATGACAAGCCTTGGAAGTTAGAGGGTGTTAGAGAAACCTGGAATCATCTGTTCTCATATAAAGGGTAATAAAACTCTGTTTTCTGGAACCAAATGCTTCCATTCTGGGGTAGAAAATTTCCCCTCTTTCTTTTGGAGAGAATTAATTTGCATTCCAAAGTATTGTAAAAGACTAGGAGGGGAGGTTTTGCTCCATCTCTAAAGAGCGGAGGTAGAGGAGTGCAGGGATCCTGTTCCTATATAAACCTCTTGATTCATAATTTCATAGACTTCTCCTGTGGTAGACCTCTGTATGTGAAATCTCAAACATATGGCTCTCATTATATCACCGGTGGAATACTAGGCATGGGAAACTGGCGCAGTTACTGCTGTAACTTATAATAATAGCTCTGATCCCTGCTCCAGAAACCTTATGTCCACTTTCAGGATAAAAATGAATAGATATTGAAATTAAAAACCTATCAATTTTGCTGGTGAGAATGGGATCCTGTTTGAAACATGGTTTGCTGAAAAAGACAGAACTCATAGACTGTTTAAGAGGTTTTGAGGAGAGTCAGTGAGAATTAATGGCAGACAGATTGTATGGATTTGAAAGACATTTGTTGGCTAAGAACTGGGAGGAAGAGAAATGGGAGGTAGCACCCAAATGGTGTGCTTAGTTTTTGTTCTTGGGGGAAGAAAGGGTTTCAGAAATCCTCAAAGTTGGGTTTCCCATGTGCCAAGAATATTAGACATTTGTATTGCTCATTTCTCTATTTGAGAGGAGAAAACAAGAATTCTCAAAGATTGGCTTTGGTAGCCTGAAAATGATGGAAGTTCCTTTGTCCATTGCTCTCATCTCTAGGTTAGAGAAGAAAGGATTAATTAGCTCCCAAAGATGGATCAAGGCTTTGAGTACTGTGATGGCTAAGGTGTTCTACCCTGAAGGGGGTGTAGTTCACCGGTGTGCAAATACTTTGTCTTTCATCTTATCCCCCGTTTCCCCTCTATGGTGATCTCAGCTGCTTTATGGTTTAGAGGAGGAACTTGTTGAAAGACACATAAGAGTTGAGTTCCCATTTACAGCATTTTATTTAGGATACCAAATTGCCGTAGCAAAGGAAGTCAATCACTTAAAGCAGAAGCAGTTTTGAGCTTTGAGGGCTGGTAAACGATTCTATGGAAATTAGATTGCATCCTATTGATTGGAGATTTGTACGTCTTATAGTGGTGAGTTCAGGGCAAATGGAGCTTTATATATTTTGTATTGTGCCAAGTGTAACAAACTAGAGGCTTGTTGGGAGAGCTGGGCCAGCTGCGTCACTGGGGGACTTCCAAAGAGCTAGCTCAAGAAGACACAGGACATGGGTTTGGGAAACTTAACTTCTGTGTTGGTTCTGAGAAAACTGAGGAGTTATTTTTTATTATATTTATCAGGCTAAACTCTCTTTGTCACCATATGAGGACCAGTAGCCCTACACACCTTTCTGGTTTTGCTGAGGAATTTTGGGGAGAAGAAGGATTCAAATGTTGATCACTCTGCTGGGAACAGGCATCTAAGTGTCTAGGTCTGTGGTAGGCAAGAATGTGTAAGGAATGGGGGAAGAAAAGGGCCAGGGGATATAAGTGAAGCTGTGGTTTCATGTGAAGGGACAGAAAGTAAAAAGCCTGCACACAGCTCAGGTGCTGGGAAGTGCACAGGCAAAGGATGTAAGGAAGAAAAAGGGTGACCGCCTTTTCACCCATCCTTGTCACCTAGCCTTCTCTGTCACTGGAACCATTTGCATTTCCCAGGCTCCAGCCAGGAAATGATAGGATGTCCTGGTAGCAGTAGCTGTATCTTGAAAATGCTCATTTAACTGTTAGGGCTTTAAGAAAACTTCAAAAAGTTTTAATGAAATTTTATATTGTTTTTCTACTGTTATATTGGAATATATAGTAGAGTGTTGGATATTACTCATGTACTTGAACTCCCCATCTCCCGGGTGCTAGAGTGTATTATCACAATCAGAAAAAGTTACAAATAGAGGTGTTAGTGGGGCATGTATTCAAGACAGAATGAGTTTCCAAGAACTTTGGACTTCCTGAAAGGAAGTCTCTGGGAAAAAACATCAGCTTCTAAATAAAGATACAACTTTGGAGTTTTGGACTTGGGTTTGGCATGTCTACTGGTCACACCACATTTGAAAAATAGCTTCTAACTTTCTATTGAGCTGTTGGTGAAATAAATCTGCACTCAGTCACAGAAAACTTTTGTTTACCACCAGAATTAAAATGCATGTAGATAGTGAAAACTTATTAATCTGTTTTGTGGGTTTACCTTTTCTACAATGTTCATATAAGTTTTTAATCATGCAATTTGTCTTTCGTATCTGATTTTTTTCATTTGGTAAAATATTTTTGAAGTTTATCCACATCAACGTTGATACAGCTATCATTGGTTTATTTATTTGTTTTTTATTGCTGAGTAGCATTTCATTATATGGAAATTCCAAATTTTGCTTATCCATTTACAAGTTGGTGGAAGTTTGGGTTGTTTCTAGCTTTTGACTATTGTGAAAAATGCTGCTATGAACATTTGTATGCAAGTCTTTGTGTGGACATATGTTTTCATTTCTCTTGGGTAGACATGTAGGAGTGGAAGCACTGAGTATGTATATTTAACTGTTTAGGAAACTGTGAAACTGCTTTCCAAAATTGCTCTACTAGTTTCCATTCTCACAAGCAATATATAAGGGAATCCAAGTGTTCCACTCCTCACCGACTTTGGTATTGTTTATATTTTTGACTATAGCTCTTCTAGTGGGTATGTAATGATATCTCATGGTAGTGTTACTTTGCATTCCCTGATGATTAATGATGTTGAGTATTTTATCATGTGCTTATTGGCCATTTGAATATCTCTTTAGGTAAAATATCTATTCATATTTTAAGCCATTCTTAAATTTCTTTTTCTTATGACTGAGTTCTACATATTCTTTATATATTCCATATTCAAATCTCTTATCTGTATATGATGTGCAGATAATTTCACCCTCATCTGATATATGATGTGCAAATATTTTCACTCAGTGTTTTTTATTTTCTTAATGACAGATTTTTAGAAAAATTATTTATTCATGAATTTCAATTTCCTACATATTTTTTTTTGTGTGTATTGTGTTTTGGATGGCATATCTAGGAAATCTTTGTCTAACCCAAGGTTACAAAGATTTTCCAGGTTTTCCTCTAGAATTTTTGTAGTTTTAGAGCTATGATTTATTTATGTTAAATCTTTTAATATGGTGCCAAAGATGTAAGTTCATTTATTGTGCATATTATATTTAATTACTGCAATGCTACTTGTTGAGAAAAGTTTTCTTTCTCCACTTTATTACCTTGCACCCACTGAAAATCAATTAGTTGTACATGAATGTGTTTATTTCTGGATTCTCTATTCAGTTCTATTGATCTGTGTATTTATCCTTATGCCAATATCAATCTGTTTTTAATAAGGCACCTTTAAAGTAATTTTTGAAATGAAGATAGTACTAGTCTAATAAAAAGGAAGGCCTTCTAGGAAAGATGGTGGAGTAGAGGGCTCCAGGACTCAGCCCTTCCACCAAAACAACTATTAAACAAACAGTAACTATCAGAAACAACCATATTGAAGCCCTAGAAGGCAGAACACTGAACAGTACCCAGGGAAGAGGGAAGTGAAAAGACTGATAAATTAAAGAACAGTAAATTGCTCTCTCTGCACATGGCTACATTTGCCAATTGCCCACTCTCATGGCTGCTGTGAGGTCCAGCCACTGACTAGAGGCTGGTGACAGAAAGAAACATAGAAATACTCTTTTCAAAAGACAGGGGTGTACACGGTCAATCACTGATCACGACTTTTGATTTGCAATTTAGGATCATCGTGTCTTGGCTCTGAAGAGAGCTACTATTTCAACCCACTCTGGACAAGGGTGGAAGTGGTAGAGATTTAAGGACCTAGCACTTCCTTGGGTTTCTGGGAGAAATTTAGCTGAAGGGTTGCATTTGCTGGGCAGGCCAGGAAAGCTCAGCTCTGAGGAGGCATCAGAGAAGCCTTTGGAACCCCTCCTGATTCCTTCCCCATGGCACTTTGGAGCTGGTCTGAGCTCCTTTTGTGGGTTTCTGGAACTGTTTTGACTGGGAAATACTGAATTAAGAAAGTTCTCCATGGATTAATTCTCCTCCCAGAATTTGCCCTCCAGGTTAAAAAGCAGCCCAAGACAACAAAAAGAGTATAAAAATCTACAGAAGCAGACAAAGGTCTGTTAGCTCTAAGTACGTGGGAGGAGGAGTTCTCTTTTGGGAAGCAGAAGGGACAACCAAACTCTATAAATCGGGAGTTTCAAAACAACTAACAAGCAAAAGACAGGACAAGGCAGAGCACAGAAAGAGAAGGAAAACCCTGCACATTATATTCTCCTTGGGCAGACCTTCCTGATTGGAGGGCCAAAGCTCAAGAAAATCTCCATCTTATCACCAGCTAGTTACAAAACCAAGAAATAGACATCCTGGGAGGAATGCCCAGAATTAACACTTAAAAATATAAAATTTGCAAAACAAAGAAACAGGAAATGATGGCCCCATCTAAAGGAAGTGAATAAAGATACAGAAAACACCAAAAAAGAGATAAGATGTGGATATACCAAACAGAATCTTAAAAAAGTGTTCCCAAAAGTGCTTAAGGAGATGAAGGAAAGAACAGGGAAAGAACTAAAGGGTATCAGGAAAACAACAAATGAGCCGTATGAGGAAATCTGTAAAAAGATAGAAATTTTAAAAAAGAGTCAACCAGAACTACTGGAATTGAAGACTACAATAATTGAAATGAAAAATTCCCATGAGTATATCAGGAGTTTGGAGATGGGAGAAGAAAGAATCAGTGAACTTCAAGACAACACACATTAAAAAAGTTAGGCTGAGGGCCCACAGTGGCTCAGCAGGCAGAGTTCTCACCTGCTATGCCAGAGACCTGGGTTCGATTCCCGGTGCCTGCCCATGCAAAACATAAAGGCTGAGGAGCAGAAAGAAAAATGAAAAATATAAGTGAAAGTAGCCCAAGACAGCTATGGGACACAATCAAGCATACCAATATACACATTATGGGGGTCCCAGAAGGAAAAGAAAGAGAGAAAGGGACAGCAAGAATAGTCAAAGAAATAATGACTGAGAACTTCCCAAATGTAGTGAAAGATGTTGACATGCACATCAAGGAAGTTCAGAGAACACCCCACAGGATAATGATAAAGAAAAATACATACATTGCTGACACTTTCAAAAGCCAAGGACAAAGAGAGCATTCTGAAAGATGCAAGAGAGAAGCTACGCATTACATGCAAGAGAGTTCCAATGGGATTGAGTTCCAATTCCTCTTCAGAAATTATGGAGCCAAGAAGACAGTTGGTTGAATTACTTAAAGTGCTGAAAAAATACATCCAAGAATTTTATATCCAATGAGATTTCTTTTCAAAATTGAGGGGGAGATTAAAATTTACTTGAACAACAAAGTTGAGGGAGTCCATTATCACTAGAGCTGCCCTAAAGCAATGTTGAAGGGAGTTCTTCAGATAGAAACTAAAGGACACTGGACAGTGATTCAAAGCAGTGAAAGAAATAAAGACTGTGGTAAAGGGAACCATTTGGGTAATTATAAATGCCAGTAATATTGTATTATGTTGTTTGGTATGTAACCCCATTTTTTTATTTCCTATGGGTGCTAAAATGCAAATGCATAAAAGCAATGATAAATCTAAGTTTTTGGACATAAAATTACAAAGGTATAAGTGGTCACAAGTACAAAAAAAGACTTTTAATGTAAATGAATTAAACTCTCCAATCAAATGAGAGAGATTGGGTGAATGAATAAAGAGGCATGACCCAACTGTATGCTGTCTGTAAGAGACTCAACTTGAAGTCAAAGATACAAGTAGGTTGATGGTGAAAGAATGGAAAACAACATAACATGCAAGTAATAACCAAAAGAGAGCTGGGGTGGCTGAACTAATATCGGATAAAATACATTTTAAGTAAAAAGCCATTATGAGAGACAAAGATGGTCACTACATACTAATAAAGAGTACAGTTCAACAGGAAGATGTAGCAATTATAAATACATATGCACGTAACAGCAACACCTCCAAATATATGAAGCAAATAATTATAGATTTAGAGGAAGAAATGGACAGTTCTAATTAATAGAAGGAGATTTCAACACACCACTCTCAATAATGGATAGAATGATTCATTAATTAATGATCTTGTCAGAAGATCAGTAAGGAATACAGAACTTGAATGCTTCACTAAACTATCTAGGCTATATATATATAACACTGTATCTGATAAAAACAGACTACACTTTCTTCTCAAGTACACATAGATCATTCCAGGAAGGACTATATGTTGGGTCACAGAATAAGTCTTAATAAATTCAAAACTATTGAAATCATACAATGCATATTCTCCAACCACACTGGAATAACACTAGAAATTAATTAACAAATGGGGACAGTTAACTACTCTTAAATTAACTACTCTTAAACAACCAATGGATTAAAGAGGAAGTCAGAAGCAAAATAGGAAATATCTTGAGGTCAATGAAAATGAAAATATAATATAAAACTTAGGGGATTCAGTGAAGGCAGGGCTGTCAAGAAAACTTATAGCTTTCAATGTCTACATTAAAAAGAGGAATGATTTCAAATCAAAGACCTACCCTCAAAACTGGAAGAACTAGAAAATGAAAAGCAAACTAAACCCAAAGCAAGCATAAGGAAGGAAATAACAGGTTAGAGCAGAGACAAATGAAATAGGAAAAAAAAAAACAATAGAGAATCAATAAAACCAAAAGCTGGGTCTTTGAAAAGACCAACAAAATCAACAAACCCTTAGCTAGAGAAAGGAAGAAAAAAAGAGAGAGGAAACAAATAACAAAAATCAGAAATGAAAAGAGGGACATTACTTCTCACCCCATTGAAATATAAAGGACTATAAGTGGAAATTTTGAACAATTGTATGCTAATAAATTAAATAACCTAGATGAAATGGATAAAGTGTTAGAAACACACAAATTACCTACATTGACTCAAAAAGAAATAGACGATCTCAACAAACCAATAATAGTAAAGAGATCGAATCAGTCATCAAAAAACTCCCAACAAAGAAACATTCAGGACCAGATGGCTTCACAGGCGAGTTGTACCATACATTCTAAGAAGAATTAACTCCAGTTCTGCACAAACTCTTCCAAAGAAGTGAAGTGAAGGGAACACTCCTAAGTCATTCTACAAGGCCAACATCACTCTCATACCAAAGCCAGATAAAGATACTCAAGAAAGAAAACTACAGATTAATAACTCTTATGAATATAGAAGCAAAAATCCTTAACAAAATTCTATCAAACCAAATCTAATGGAATAGTAAAAGAATTATACACTAGCACCACCTGGGATTTATCCCTGGCATGCAAGGTGATTCAACATAAGAAATCAATTAATATAATATACCACATTAACAGAATTAAGGGAAAAAAAACCATGATCATCTTAATCAGTGCACAGAAGGCATTTGACAAAGTACAGCACCTTTCTTTTTTTATATAAAAACACTTAGAGCACTAGAAATAGAGGGAAATACCTCATCAAGATAAAGGGCATATGTGAAAAACCCACAGCTAAAATTCTACCTAATAGTGAAAGACTGAAAACTTTACCTATATGGTCAGGAACAGGACAAGACTTTACACCCAAAGCACAAGCAACAAAAGAAAAAAATAGGCAAATGGGGTCTCCTCAAGTAAAAATCTTTTGTTCCTCAAAGGACTTTGTCATGAATGTTAAAAGATGTCCTGCATAGAGGGAGAGCATGTTTGGAAATCACGTATCCAGAATATATAAATAGATAGTTCAAATTAACAACAGAAAGACAAACAGCCCAATTGAAAAGAAGTAAAAGTCTTGAACAGACATTTCTCCAGAGAAGATATACAAATGGACAGCAAACACATGAAAAGATGCTCAATATAATTAGACCTCAGGAAAATGCAAATCAAAACCATAATGAGACACCATTTCACACACATTAGAATGGCTGCTGTTTAGAAAACAGAAAATGACAAGTGTTGGAGAGCATGCAGAGAAATAGGGACGTTCATTCTTTGCTCGTGGCAATGTAAAATGGTGCAGCTGCTGTGGAAGACAGTTTGGAGGCTCTGGAGAAAGCTAATTATGGAACTACCATATGACCCAGCAAACTCATTCTAAGGTATATACCAGAAAGAATTGCTAGCAGAAACTCAAACGAATATTTGTACACCAATGTTCATAGCAACATTAGCCATAATTCCCAAAAGATGGAAGCAGTACAAGTGCCCACGAACCACTGAAGAAATAAATAAAACGTGGCATATACACACAACAGAATATTATTCATCCACATAAAGGAATGATACATGTAACAACATGGATGAACCCGGAAGACATCATCTTGAGGGAAATAAACCAGACACAAAAGGACATGATCAATATGATCTCACTGATTTGAAACAATTAGAATAAGAAAATTCATACAGTCAGAATCTGTAATATAGGTCCCCAGGAGATAGGGTGAGGTAGGGGATGGGAAATTAAGGCTTAAAGCATACAGAGTTCCTTTTTGGAATGATGAAGTGTTTTGGTAATGGATAGAGGTGATGGTAGCATAACATTGTGAATGCAATCAATTGCACTGAAATATATAAGTGAATATGACTGAAAGGAGAAATGTTATAACCAGATTTTAAAAATCCATGGACCTATGCTATACAAACATTGAACCACAAGTTAAATCATGGACTTTAATTAGTAATACAATTATAAAAAGATGCTGTCATCAATGGTAACAAATGTTCCACAACCATGCATGGTGTTGGTGATGGGGTGTATATGGGAATCTTGTATTTTATGTAGGATTGTTCTGTGAAGCTGTAACTTCTCTAATAAAGAAAAAAAAAGATAGTGTTAGTCATCCAAACTTATTCTTCTTCAAAGAAAAAGACTATTCTTGATCCTTTCCATTTTCATTTTCATCTATTATCAGCTTTGTCAATATCTACAAAAAAAATGGCTTTCTGAAATTCATTTGGCAAGGATTGAGTTTGGGGAAAATTGCCATGTTAACAATATTGAGTCTTCACCATGACTCTTATATGTTTCTCCCTTCTTTAAGACCTTTGATTTTTCTCAAAGTACTGTAATTTATTTGCTTGTATAAGTTTTATACTTTGGTTATTTTATTCTTTTTGCTGCTATTGTATAAGGAATTATTTCCTGATTTTATTTTCAGATTGTGGTTAGTATATAGACCAACAATTTATTTTTACATGTTAATCATCTATCTTGTGACTTTTGCTAAACCTTGTTATTTGTTGTAGTAGAGTTTTGTTTTGTTTTGTTTTACCAGATTCCTTAGGATTTTCTGCATTAAACTCATGCCATTGCTAGATAAAGACAATTTTACTTCTTACTTTTTCACCTTATTTTTCCTGCCATATTGTACTTGGCTACAACCTCCCATAAAATGTTGTATAAAAGTGATGAGTGGAATTGTTTCCACCTTTGGTAGTGGTGGTGATAGGGTAACATTCATATTCTTTCACTATTAAGAGTAATGTTAGCACTAGTTCTTTTTATTGTTGCTGTTTGTTTGTTTTTTGGTAGATGCTCTTAATGGACTGAGGAAGTTCCTTTTATTCCTAGTTTATATCCTTAGCTGTAGCTTTAGTTATTATGAATATGTTTGGGATTTTATCAAATGTCTTTCCTGCATCTGTGGAGACAATCATATGGATTCTGTCTTTTATTTTATTAGTAGGGTACATTATATCAATTGATTCTTGTTACTCTGGAATTCCCTCCCTCCTCACATTGTAGGGTATAATCCTTTTATATGCTGCTAGATTTGCTTTGATAATAATTCGAAAAGGATTTTTTTCATCTATGTTCATGAGATATATTATTCTTTCCTGCTCTTTTCTTGTTTTGTCTTTGACTGGTTTTGGCATTGAATAATGTTAGCATTGTTTTCTAAAAATTTTGCATAGAATAAGAATTATTTCTCCTATAAAATTTAATAGCATTCACCACTGAGGCCATCTGGGCATGGAAATATTTTTAAATTACTATTTCAAATTTTTTTTTTTACGTTTTCTAGCTTAATTCAGGTTTTTAATTCTGGTGTCATTTCTTTGGTAATTTGTGTCTTTTTGGGATTTTGTCTTCTATATCTAAGTTGCTTAATTATTTGTCAAAAAGTTGCAATATTTCCTTATAATACTTTTAATTTTTATACAGTAAGTATTGATGATGGGCCTTTTTTCGTTTTAGCTAACGGTTATTTCTGTTTTCCTTTAATCTTCTTTTATTGTTCCATCTAGCAAAAGCTTATCAATTTTGCTAGCTTTTTCAAAGATCTATCTTTTGATTTCATTAATTTTCTTTATATTTTATTTTTTCATTAATTTCTGCTTTAATCATTATGATTTTCTCTTTTGCTTACTTTAGATTTGAATTAATCTTTTCTATAGCTTTTGAGGTGGATGCTTGAGTATTGTTTTAAGATGTATCTTCCTTTACATTGCTTTAGCTATAAACCATAATTTTTGAAGTCTTGTATTTTCATTTTATTTCAATAAATTCCCTTGTGATTTCTTCTTTGACCAAAGTTTTAAAATTTCAAAATATGAGAGCTTTCCTGGATTTCTTCATATTTCTAATATAATTCCACTGTGTTCACTGAAAATATTTTGTATAGTTTCATTCTCATTAAATTTACTGAGCTTTGTTTTATCACGCGGCATGTATTCTAACTTGGAAAATGATTCATGTACTCTTTAAAAGAATAGTTATCCTATTGTTGTTGGGTGATCTATTTATATCAGCCTAAATTCAAACTTTATCGTAGACTATATAAAGAAGTCTTACAACTCAATAATAAATAGAAAAATAACCCAATTAAAAATGGGCAAAAGACCTGAATAATTTCTCCAAAGAAGGAATACAATTGACCAATAAGCACATGAAAAAACGCTCAGAATCATTTATCTTCAGAGAAATGCAAATCAAAATCACAATGAGATACCACTTCATATTCACTGGGATGGCTAGAATAAAATAGATAGTATCATGTGTTGGTGAAAATGTGGAAAAACTGGGACCCTCACACTGTGCTGGTGAGAACCTAAATGGTGCAACTGCTTTGGAATGCAGTCTGGCAGTTCCTCAAATGATTAAACTTAAAGTTACCAAATGACCCAGCAATTCTACTCATAGTTATGTATACAAGAGAAATGAAAACATGTCCATAAAAATCTTGATCATAAAATATTTATAGCAGCTTTAGTCATAAAGAACCCAAATGTCCATAAATGGCTGAACAGATAAACAAAATGTGGTATATCTACACAATGGAATATTATTTGGTCATAAAAAAAGGAATCTAGTACTCATACATGCTGCAACATGGATGAACCTTGAAAACATTATGCTACATAAAGGATGGCAGTCAGAGAAGACTATATACTATATAATTCCATTTACATGAAAGTAAAGAAAAGGAACATCTATAGAGACAGAAGGTAGATTAGTGGTTGCTTAGGGCTGGGGGTAGGTTGGGGGGGGATAGGGAGGTGATACCTAAAGGGTATAGAGTTTCTGTTTGAGATGATGGAAATTCTAATATGTGGTGATGTTTGCACATATCGGTGAATATAATAACCATTGAATTGTATGCTTTAAATGGGTGGATTGTGGGATATGTGAATTATATTTCAACAAAGCTGCTAAAGAAGATGACTCATTTAATCAAGTAAGAACGTTACAAAATGTTATAGGAGTCATTGAAATGTTTGGATCTTGGTGTGAACTGCATGTGTGCGTATTGAATGGCAAAGGTGGATGTGGTTATTATAAAAGTTAAAAGTATGTGGAAATGCAATACCTTATTGCAAACTGTTTCTGAAAAGGCAAATTTTACTTTTATTTGACCCATGAGATAAGATCCTCTCCACTTCTAACTATCAGCTCAAGTATTTCACAAAGAGTATATGTGTAGACATTTTTACTTAGACTATGTAATTTTTTCTTGTTCCTTTTCAATTGTCAAGACAGATTTTCCCCAAAATTGCATAAGCCAATTGGCAAAGAATGTTACAAGGTTTTAACAAGCCTTAGAGGAAGGAATTTTCAAATCATAGAAATGAAATGAAAAGTTAAGTAAATACATTTGTTCCTTAACTCCCAAAGGCAGCATTTTGTTGTCATGCTTTTAATAAGCCCTTTCTAACCAATGATAATTGGATTTTGAAGAGAGGCTATAGCCAATAAAATGCTAAAGGAAAATATATCTTTAAAAAGCAGAGTTCTTGCTTTGCCAAGTTTGAAAGTTTTGTAAAATACCCAAGCATGTGAGGTATAACTGATTTGGCTTCATTACCCAATGAAAAAAGAGGTTTATTTAGTATTTATATTTTCCCTTTCATAATTTCCTATAAAAATTATTTGCAAAAAATAAAAAAAGGAAAAAAGTTATTAGGAATTTAAGCTCCCTTCTCTCCTTTCTGGAAATTCTCATTTAAGCTACTGTATTCTGCAATAATCAATGTAGTGTTCAAATATTGTATTCTTTCCTATGGGGGTAATAAAGATAATATGGCGAAATTTTGCCCTCAATTTTGTGTGATTTTTTTGTTTGGCTTTTATGGTTACATGTGATTTATTATTAGAGTTAGTTGTTTATAGTGTACAAATTTCTGCACCTCACATAATTGTTGTTATTATGATAGCAGGAACAAGGATTGATTAGATGTTTTTCAGCCCTAAAAATCCCTATACAAGAAATAGAAAGCAGAAACTCAAGCAAATGCAGCTGAACATATGGATATATATACATATACATACATACATATATATATATATATATAAATTATTTTGTTTACTTACTCATTCCACAATTATGTACTGCACACTGATTATGAGCCGGGCATTGTTTTACATACTGGCAATAGAGAGGTAAGTCAAACACAGAAATCCTCTAAGAATATTATATTTTAGTGGGAGGAGACAGATCATAAAGAAAAGAAGTAAAATAAAAGGGATGGTGATGGGGGTGGTGGGGTGGGGGGCAGGATTTGGGTTGATTCATGGCTATATCTCCCTGGAGAATGTACAGTACCTAAAAGCAAGGACCCTGATTGCTCATCATCATATCCCAGAATATATTATTATGTGCAGTTCAGTGAATGGATGATTGGATGTATTGTTACATGAATCCTCTCCTTACCCTCCACTTCTCTTTCTTTTTTCACACTATTTTATATCATCTAATTTCCTTATTAGTTATGTCTATTATTTCTTGTCTGTCTTACTCAGCTAGAATTAAAGCAGCACAAGGACAAGAATTTTTGTCCATTTTGTTCACCTACACATCCTAAGCATCAAAAATATTTCCAAGCACATAGTAGGATTTACTAAATATCTGTGGAATGAATGAATAAATTTTAATAAGTCTGATTCCCTAAGAAGAAAGACATAAGAATTTGGCTTGCTCCTTTTGGCAAGCCAGGTCTTTCCTGCTAATGGCATACATTTTGACTGCTACTGACAAAGTCACTGTATGTGTACTCAAGAACCCTGTAAAAACAATGCTTAGGGAACTAATCCCAATGACACATTTATAAATACCCTGCAAAATTAAATATTAAAATGCATAAAAACAGTCCTGCTTAAGGAAACTGTAATATTCACTAATATGTTTAAAAAGTATGGAAAGGGTTTAAAACTTCAGAGGAATCATGTCAGACATGGGGTAAACGTTTTTGCTGGTAGCAAAGCACCCCAGAGCTTGTTTTCGTCTTTCTGATTTGAAGAAAATGTTTTTTGTATCTACTCACATTCCAGACATGTAGCCATAGCCACAAAGTATTTTCTGATAAAGATGATGGGATACTATTCAGGTGAAACTGGAAAACCGCACTAGTGAGAAGCAAACCACCGTTCTAGCCATCTGTGAGCTTTTAAGTGTAAACTATGTGGTTTATTATAAAGAAAGATCCAGGACCAATAGGAAACAATCAGTCAGTGTTCAGGGATGACCAGGGTAAACTTTGTTGCAAATAATGCTACTTCCGTCTTCCTGGGGATGCTTTCCAGTGTGAGTTCCAAACTCAATTTTTCACAACAATGGATCCAGGCAGGAGCCATTTCATCTATTTCAGGATCTATTCTCTACAAGAGTAGGGTCATTAACATCTTTCTTCATACAGTAATGAAGAGGAAACATTTCTTATTTGAAAAATCCTTATTCTATTATCATGATAGCTGGCAAATCATAATCTCAAACACTTTTCTACAAAATTTTTATTTTTTAAGATGAATAATATAAATTGATTTATAAGTTAAATTAGAAAAGTCAGTAAATTTGCTAGCCCCATTAAATAAATCTTTTTAATAGATACATAAATAAAGTTTATTTGAAAGATACAAAAGATTGTCTCAACTCTGCACCAAACACTGAGTTTCTAGGTAATTAGTAAGGAAAATATGCACCGTATTACATTCAAAATAATGGTGGACAATGACAACTGTAATTTTTTTCTGAATAACTTTCTCTTTATATTCTATAAGTTCACAGAGTCTTACAGTAATTTATAGCATTACAGTGCTTGGTAATCTTGAAGATAAGAAATAGGATTCTTCTAATGGTATGCAGTAAGTAAAAATAAAATAAAAAGGCATTTATATAACTTTATGGTAACAAAATAATTAATTTTTTTCTGCAAAAATAAATTACGTCCTTTATTAAATGCCACTCTATTAAAATGTTTAGAAAATAGTTACATTCATTTTTGGGGGGGAGTGTGCTCAAACATTCTCATTTGCCATTCTCTCAGACATGATGAAATGAGGGGCAAGCTGTCTACATGTTATAAAAACAGCTTGTTTTCACAGGAAAGGAAATGATACATGAAACAGGATTCATTCAAGACACTTTGTTTTTACCATGCTAAAGATACAAAAATTTACCAAGAAAATATATTTTTCAAAGCCTTTGAAGAAACAGAACCTTTGTACAGGTTTCATCTAAGGCGCTTTACGCCTGCTACCTCGTAACTTCCATCAAACCGGCATGTTTGTTGATTGTTGAGTTACAGTTTCCTGTTGTAATTTAAGGCATAGTGTTTAGTTCATTGACCGAAGCACAGCAGTTGAACTCATTGCTGACCACCTTTCATGAAGGAGCAAGAGAATCAAGCATCTCGGCCCTTGAAGCGCGGCTCGTAAGAGTGAATTAGGTCTTTGGCACGGAGCAGAATGGGCTCTGGGTGAGCCGGCCCGGGGGAGAAGTCTCTGCAGTGGCACAGCATGAAAACAAGCCTGAGGCTTAGGGCAGTGATATTATTGAGCTAAATTTACTGGCTTGACGGGAAAACAGGTGAAAGGGGCAGAATTGATTTAGGTTTAACCAAAAAGAAAAATTTGCACTTATCCGAGAGCGACGCCTGGGTGGCAATTTGCAAATGAGCTTGCTTTCTGCTGCGTCTTCTTCCTTCTCTTGCTTTTCTTCGGCTTTTTCTCAACCTTATTTTTGCTTGCTTTCTTTTTCTTGCTTTCCTCTTTATACCATGGTCCCCAGACCCCTCCATGGAGCCGAGGGTTACTCCTGGGGTCTTTGGGGGGGTACCTGACCGGTACGGCGGTTTTGTTGAACTGGGAGAGCCTCCGCAGGAGCTTCTTCACGATGCCGGGGTAGCGGCTGGACAAGTCCACTCGCTCGTACGGGTCGGCTGTGATATTGAAGAGCCACACGCTTTTGCCAGTTGACAACGTGATCCGTTCGTTGTGCCACCGATTGGGCCCCAGGTTGCTGAAGGACTGAGGGGGCACCCAGTCGCCGTACCCAGGGTTTCCTGTAAGTAATTTCCAGTGCTGCACTCGGATGGCTGACTGGATCGCCGTGTTCCAGATCCCATAGCCGGCCGCCCAGGAGCCGTTTTTTGCCTTGGTGTATATGGGGTCAATGTTGTGCAAAATATCGACGCGAGGTGAACGGAGGCCTTCGCTTATGGTCTCCCATACGTCGTAGCCATCCAACTGAACGTTCTCGTCAATCTGCCCCTCAGCCAGTGTAATCAGAGTGGGGTACCAGTCCGTGATGTGCACCAGCTCCTTGCACACGGTCCCCTTGTTTTTCAGAAGTGGGCTATGCACGAAGCCAACAGCCCTGATCCCTCCTTCCCAGTATGTCCCTTTGCTGCCTCTGAGAGGCCAGTTACTTCCGCCTGCCATGGGCTGGCCGCCGTTATCTGAGGAGTAGATGATAATGCTATTGTTATAGAAGCCGTATGTCTTAAGAGCCAGGGTTATATTGTTGATTGCTTCATCTAAGCAGGAGAGCATGGCCGCGTACCTGCGCCTGTTTATGTTGATAATGGATCGGTAGTGTTCAAAATACCTCCCGGGGGCTTGCAGGGGCGAGTGAACAGCTTGGTAGGCGATATATAAAAATAGAGGCTTTTGGGGATTGTGAGAAGCTAAGACTTGCTGCACCCTTTGAGTGTACATCTGCGTGGAGTATATGCCGTTGTCATAGTCCCAGGCAGCATTGTCATTTTCGTATAAGTCATAGCCACACATCCCAGGGCTGTCACATTTGTAGTGTGTGTAGTAGTCACCACTTCCTAACAGGGACCCAAAAAAGGTGTCAAATCCTCTTTTGGTGGGCATGCATTCCTTTCTATAAAAGCCCAGGTGCCATTTTCCAACCATGTGTGTTGAATAACCAACCTCCTTCAGCTTTTGAGGTAGGGTTGCATTGTCCAGAGGTAAACAGTTGGGTTGGGAAGGTCTTATGATAGAATGTTGAAGTCCGGTGTGTATCTGATACCTTGACAAAAGAGGAAAAAAAAATTGTCAAAACAGGACGAAAAAGATATTCTATACAAACAATGATTCCTAAATTAAACAATTTTTCTATGAAGAGGAACTTAACCCCAAGTAATACATGAACAATTCAGCATTTCTCCTGTTGAGCCCCAAATCTCACCTTAATTAGATTCCTATTTAATATCTGAAATACATTAGAATCTAAACCAGTACTTTGGAAACTCAGACTTCCGCAAACAAAAGTGTTTTTGAAATTCTTGGAACAGAATTAATTGGAATAAACTTTAAGATCTTTGTAAAGAGAAGGAAAATGTTTTGGACTACACAACACATGATTGTTGCAAAACCATTTTAGATAGATGAAGTATTTTAGCTAGTGCTCAGGATTACACTTTTCCAAAAAGCAAGGAAATGGGTCTTTACATTATTTCCCACAATGTCTCTCTTTGCTTCACTACAATCACTTATTAATATAGTCTAAGGAAATATGGTACCACTTTCTATACACTAAACTAAGTTGGATGTTAAGTTTTAGCATTGTTCTTTTCTCAGTGATATCTTGCCAAGGATGTTTATCTTGAAGTGGTTATTATCACAAAATTGCATGAATTTTCAATTGGGTCAAGATGTGCTTATCAGCTCATGACATTTTAAAAACTGATTGATTCTATAATTATTATGTAAGATTAAAAGGATTTTTAGAAAAGAAAATATGGAATTTCTAAGAAAATGAAGGTTGCAGAGATTATAAGAGTAAATGCAAAAATACTCTTGGGAATTAAATTGCAGAGAGTTGCATTAAGTTCAAAATATACTTTTTGAAAATTGATTGTAATTAAAAGGCACACATGATATATATCTTGGAAGAATAGTTCAGTGCATTTTTTTTTTTTTGAGGTGGGGGAAGTACATGGACAGGGAATCAAACTTGGGTCTCCTGCTTGACCGGTGAGAATTCTACCATGGAATTACCCTTGCACCCTGCGTTCAGTGTATTTTTAAATGTTCAAATGATAATGATAATGCAACTGTGTGTTCTTCAGAAGCACCACTTGGAGTAACACACTTATGGTTTGTAGGAATTGTGATATCTTGTCACTAATGCAAGGCAACATTCATACAAGCTATGTCTACTCCTCTGATCATTTAATTGTCAAAGTTTTACAATAATCATAGTTATGCTAATTTTCAATGTAAAACACTGCCAAAGAAATATTTCGTAAGCATTATTAAGCAATAATTTTAGATGGTGTTGTCACTGTCCTTGATAATTTTTGATCTAGTTCACGATCCAGGACATTCACTTATGAAGCCACTATTTTCATACAAAAACATGATGATGTGATAATGTCTATTAATGTAAAACAGAGAAAATTGAAAGATGGAGAAATCAGTATGGGTAGGAATTATGGGAAAGACTCATGGAGATGGGTTAGTAACTCAATAATTATCATGTATAAATCATGTACTTGGCCAAATATCTATTTAACCAACTCAAGCCTTTCTGATTAAATTGGTAACCTTCTCACCTAGGCTAGAGACTAAAGGAATTGAGGTTATGAAACATGGAAAATACAGGATGTGTTTCCAGATAAAGAAAGAAAGAAAAAGAGGCCTGCTGCTTTCAGAAGATGGGATGGTGTTAGCAGAAAAATAAGAGAGTTCAGAACTATTAATCAGCTATGTGGTTTCTGTCTCTTCTAAAAATTAGAATGGTTTTCAAACTGAAGAGTTTAGAACCACAGGGTAAAGGTCTGTCAGCTGCTGAAAACAGCTTCCTTGCGTAAATGAGTTCATGCCTCTGAACAAATAGCGGGGACCAAATAGCAGGGAGTTTGCAGTAGAATTTGGGGCAAGGGTTAAGAGCATAGGTTTTGGAGTCAGAGACCTGGGTTTGAATTTGGCTCCGCTGTTTCTTAGCCTGTGACTTTGGACAGTACTTAACCCCTCTGAGTCTTAGTGTCCTCATCTTTAAAATAGGGGTAGCAATACATATTGGGTGGTGAGTACTGAAGGAGAGGACAGAATTAAGCACGGAAAGACATTTCGTACTGAAAGAGAGGACAGAATTAAGCAAGGAGAGACATTTCGTAAATGATAACTTTATTATTATTACAGAATAATTATGTGTTACTAACATATTTGTATAAAGTTTCATAATTTAAAAACCTCTTTCCCATGTCTTATTGAGTTTAAACCTCACTACAACCGAGCAAGGTATATTCTTCATGTTCATTTTAGGGATTAGGAAATAGGGATATGGAGAGGTAGGGAGCTTGTTCTTTCCCCATCTTCCTCAGGTGCCTTACCAGGCCATGAAACTGAATTCTAAACAACTGAGTCTAAGTTTGATGCTGTTTCTACTCTTTTTAAGAGTTAACATAATGATTTCTAAAAAAAAAAAGGAGCAGAGGAAAATGCCAGAAATCCTGGGAAGTGAATCTGTTCTAACTTTTAAGTTAAAGAAAGGAAGGATTTGTAACCCAGATAGTGAGGTTTAATGCTGATCCAGAAAAAAATTGAGAACAATTTTTTGAGTAGATGATTTGTGAGCATTTCAGAAAGCATGAATTGGGTAGGATCCGAGAGAAAAGCCCTGCCAAGTTAACTTCATTTTCTTTTTTAAAAAAAGATCACGGTTAGGTAAATAGCTTAGGAAAATGATGTAGCATTTCAAGAATTTGCCCAGCATTCATTTCTCATAGTCTAATAAAAATTCAACTGTATGACAGCATTGTATATTAGTATAAGAATGATAATCTTCAATTTTAATACCAGTTAATGACCTACAGAACATTGTCATTTACTTTCTCTCTTCTGGCTTCCACAACTCTCTGGGGCAAGCAGGAGTGTTCCATTTAGAGAAAATCCAACCAACCAACCAAGAAGACATTGAAACCTGTAGTAATTTAATGGTTTGCACAAGTTCTACTGTGACAAGTCTTAGGGCTACGCTGCAGCATGATATTTGGCTTGATAAACTTTTCCATGGTACACAGAAAGCTAACCGAACAGCTAAATTTAAAATTTAAAATTGAAATTTTTAAATTTAAAAATTAAAATTTATTTAAATAAAATTTATTTAAAATTTGGATTGCCTAATTTTCAATAATCTGAAGTATTCATTCATATGCTCAACTAACAATTATTACCAAAGGTATACTGTGCGCCAGGTGGGATAGGAACTAAGGTTTTTTTTCACTCTTTCTTCAATGCTTTAAGATAACTGAGTGGACTGTAAGTAAAGCTCTTATAGCAATGGGGGGATGACTTGGAGGTGCCAGTTTTCTGGCCCTGCGTTCAGATGGGGCTGGAAGCAGGTCTGCCCTTCATGTGTGTAAGTGCAGGACAGCGTTGTTAGCTCTTCTCTTCTCCCCACCAAGGATCCCAACAGATTATTTTATGTAAAGAAGAGGACGGTTGGAATATAGAAGTTTGGTGGAGTCATTGGTTTGATAGAAACTTTGATTTGGTAGCAGCAACCAGCCTAAAGGACAGTCAGACCATTCTTCAAAATATACTACAAAACCCTGATCCTCCATTCTCTCTTTATATTGTAAAATTAATCTTTTTGAAGACCCATACTTTCCACTCAGCTTTTTTATTTTTATAAGGTTAATATATAAATTAATGAATGGAAAACAGGTATCCAGAAGAATATTAACTTAAGAAATTAATGGACTGCACTATAGTAAAATTATTCAAAGTATAGTTTAAGAGCAAACTCCAGTGGTTCATTTAAATTTGATTTTAAAGCCATATTTCATAAAGCAAACTGTACCCACGTTGTCAAAATAAAATTTCTACTTTTTCTTATTTTCCATTCTACCACAAAATAATATTAAACCAATTTTAATGAATGCACAAATTTTCATCTCCTCTACTCTAAACAGGAAATGCATTTACTGGTGTAGACCAGAAAGTTGCTTAAATATTAATTCATGAACCATGTTACCATTTGTCCTTGAGACAAGGCTGCATAAGAAAAATACTCTTAAATAATATCCTAGTGATACTAGTTAAAATTCTAAAAGTAAAATATTGATTGCCTAAAATATTAGATTGCCATAATCTAAATATTGTGAAATTATGAACTTTCACTTTCCTTTATACGCATTTATTTTAGTTTCTTGGGCTCCTCACGTAATTTTGCTCAAGCAAACACTGATGCAATGGATCAGTTTAAACAATGGGAATTTAATGGCCAATGGTTTTGAGGTTAGGAGAAAGTCCAAATCAAGGCATTACAAGGTGATGCTTTCTCCCTGAAGACTGCAGCATTCTGGTGTTGGTAACTGGTGATCCTTGGTTCTGGACTCCCTCTGTCACATGGCCCCTCCTGACCTCTCCCTTTTCTGGATTCTGTTGATATTCCACTTCTCGTTTCTGGGGATTTTCTCTCTGTCTGAATTTCATTCTGCATATAAAGTACTCTAGTACTAGATCAAGATCTATTCTGATAGATGATTATATAAAGATATAACTCTTACAATGTGACTGTGTGATTGTGAAAAACTTGTACCTGATGCTCCTTATATCAGGCATATAGTAAAAAACAAGGTGTGGTAGTTACAGTCAGTTGTCAGCTTGGCCAGGTGAAGGCACCTAGTTCTGTTGCTGTGGACATGAGACAATGGTACGTGAACCTCATCTGTTGCTGATTACATCTGCAGTCGGCTAGGAGGTGTGCCTACTGCAATGAAGGACGTTTGACTTAATTGGCTGGTGCTTAAATGAGAGAGCTCAATGTAGCACAGCCCAAGCAGCTCAGCATATCTCATCTCAGCACTCACAGCTCAGCCCAGGCCGTTGGAGATGCAGAAAAGAATCACCCTGGGGAAAGTTGTTGGAACCCAGAAGCCTGGAGAGAAGGCCAGCAGAGATCACCCTGTGTCTTCCCACGTAAGAAAGAACCTCAGATGAAAGTTAGCTGCTTTTCCTCTGAAGAGTTAACAAAATAAATCCCCTTTTATTAAAAGTCAATCCTTCTCTGGTGTGTTGCATTCCAGCAGCTAGCAAACTAGAACACAAGGATAAAGAAACGAATAAGTAAATAATGGGTGGACAAAGGGTAAAATAAATTGGGTAGATGGAAACAATGTGGTCAATGAAAGGGCAGGGTAAGGTGCATGGTATGTATGAGTTTTTGTATCCTGATGATTTTACCTAAAGCAACCTTATCAAAAGGTCCTACTCACTCACAGTGGGTTCACAGCAAGAGGAATGAATTAGGTTTAAGAACGAGTTTTTCTGGGGTACATACAGCTCTAAATTAGCACTGCATTATCCCACCATTATTTAGATATACCCTCAGAAATATGAAAAGCATATTTTAAAAGTTCTTCTCTTTGAGTAAAGAAAGTACAAAGAGCTCCACATTCATGTTTCACCAGGTGGCTTCTCTAGAAATTAGCCTAACAAAAACAGAGGTCACATTCTTGAATGCTTGAACAGAATTACTACCTCTCGGCCATGGTTAGGCTAGAATTATCTGTCAAAAACCGAATATCTTTGCACCTGGGTTCAGCCACACACAGGAGAACGTATTTCACGTCAAATTGACGAGGAGCACATAAGTTTCTTAGCTACAAGCCATGTGAAAACAAACTGAAACTCAGGGTGGCTTGGTGCAGAAAATGAAAGCAAGCTCCAGAAAAATCCATCAAACTCAAATCAATAGACGCAACATGTATTCAGTGCCTACACTATGTCAGGCCCTGTACTGTGGGCATGATAAACAATAGTAAGAGTTTACCCTAAATAATTCTACAGCACATATCGTGATATACTAAGAATCAAGAGTAGAGACTAGCTTTTATATTTTAAGGGAACCTGGGAAGAGAACTTTCTTGCTTATTCTTCAAAGAAGCTGGGTAAACCATGTTTTCAGTTAATTTAGTAATATTTTTAATGGGCAGTTATGATTCTGTTGTAAAGCAGGTTCAACTAAAGATATAGAGGATTATGGAGTAAAATCAGCATCAATTGATAAGACTGGAGCCATGCAATTTCACACAGGTATCATTAAGAAGTAAAACACAGTCATCAGGTGACAGATATTAGACATTTTCTGTTTTTCCTAAAAAAAGATAAATTCATTAACTTCTATATCTGTGACTTTGTTCTTTAGTTAGTGCTGCTTCTAAATTCTAAATTCTAACAGTGACTTTGACCTTAGATGCAGGTACAGAACTATTTTAAATAGGTTAGAGTTTATCATTTAAAGGGCAGTATTAATAAGCAATTAGTGCTGGCAGATCAGGATGTGGAATTAAGATTTTATTTTTTGAAGTGCTGAATTTCATAACTAGCTTTAATGGAGAGTAAGAAAGTGAACAAATTACAATGGATTCTTTACCCTAATATTTATTTTAGATCATCTTTATCACATGTACAATGTCATGGTTAGAACTGACTTACTTTTGTATAATTCTTTCACTCAACTTTCTCCTTTATGTAGAAAAATACTCAGGGTATTTGCATTAGTACTCTCAGTACTTTCTGTAAAATATCTGTGCTGGTTCAAAAGAAAGTATGCCCCTTAAGAAAAGCCATGTTTTGATATAAATCCCATTTCTTAAAGGTAGAACAATCCTTATTCAATACTGTATATTTGAAACTGTAATGAGATCATCTCCCTAGGTGATGTGATTTAGTCAAGAGTGGTTGTTTAGGGCGGGCCACAGTGGCTCAGCAGGTAAGAATGCTTACCTGCCAAGCCTGAGGACCCGGGTTTGATTCCTGGTACCTGCCCATATAAAAAAAAAAGAATGGTTGTTTAATTGGATTAGGGGATGACATGTCTCCACCCATTTGAGTGGGTCTTGATTGGTTTATTGGAGTCCTATAAAAGAGGAAATATTTTGGAGATTCAGAGAGAGCAGAACGATGAAGCCATGAGATGCAGAGAGTCCACGAACCAGCAACCTTTGGAGATGAAGAAGGAAAACGCCTCCCAGGGAGCTTCATGAAATAGGAAGCCAGGAGAGAAAGCTAATAGATGACACCGTATTCTCCATGTGCCCTTCCAGCCGAGAGAGAAGCTCTGACTGTGTTCACCATGTGCCGTCTCACTTGAGAGAGAAACCCTGAATTTCATCGACCTTCTTGAACCAAGGTATCTTTCCCTGGATGCCTTTGATTGGACATTTCTTTAGACTTGTTTTAATTGGGACATTTTCTCGGCCTTAGAACTGTAAACAGTAATTCATTAAATTCCCTCTTTTAAAGTCATTCCGTTTCTGGTATAGTGCATTCCAGCAGCTAGCAAACTAGAACAATATCTCATAGATAATCATATTTTTTTAATAGAGTACTGGTGGGTTTACAGAACACTCATGCATAGAATACAGGATCTCCATATACCATCTCACCTCCAGCACCTTGCATTGGTGTGGAATATTTGTTATAATTGATGATAGTACCTCTGTATAATTGTACAATTAATAAAAGTCCATGGTTTAACTTAGGGCTCATTGTTCCTGTAGTGTAAGTCTATGGATTTTTTTTTATTTACTCTTTTGCCATATATACAATCTAACATTTCTCCTTTAATCATACTCATATATATTTTTCAGTGCTGTTAATTGCATTCACAATGCTGTGCTCCCATCACCACCATCCATTACCAAAACATATCCAAGTTCTAAACAGCAACCTTGTACATGTCTGCAGTAACCTATATTCTAGATTCTGACCCTATAAGTTTGCTTATTCTAATTATTTCCAATCAGTGAAGTCATTATATATATATAAATGCCCTTTTGGGTCTGGCTTATTTCACTCAACATGATGTCTTCAAAGTTCATGCATGTAGTTGTATGTATCAGAACATCATTCCTTTTAAGGCTGAACAATATTCCATTGTGGGTATATATTGTGTTTTATTTATGTATTCATCTCTTGATGGATCTCTGAATTGCTTCCATTTTTGGCAATTGTGAGAATATTTCTATGAACATTGGTGTGCAAATATATGTTCTAGTACCTGCTTTCAGTTCTTTTGGGTTTATACTTAGTAGTGGGTTGGCTGGGTCATGTGTTAGTTCTATAATTAGCTTTCTGATGAGCCGCCAAACTGTCTTCTACAGCAGTGGTTCCATTTTAAGTTGCCACCAGCAATGGACTAGTGTTCCTATTTCTCTGCATCCTCTCCAATACTTGCTACTTCACATTTTTTTAATAGCAGCCATTTTAATGGGTACAAAATGGCATCCCATTGTGATTTTAATTTGCATTTCCCTGATGTCTAATTATGTTGAGCATCTTTTCTGTTTGCTGTCCATATCTTCTCTGGAGAGATGTCTGTTCAATTCTTTTGCCCATTTTTAAATTGAATTGTCTATATTTTTGTTAAGTTGAAGGATTTCTTCATATATTTTAGATATTAATCCTTTATTGGTGTACTGTTTGAAAGGATTTATGTACCCTAAAAAACCCATGTTTTAATCCTAATCAATCTTGTGGGAACAATGGTTTCTTCTAATCCCTATTCAGTACTATAGGTTGGAAACTTGAATAGGTTATTTCCACGGTAACTCAATTAGTTGTGGGCATTAAATTTGATTAGATGGAGACATGTCTCCACCCATTCTATGTGAGTATTGATTAGTGTACTGGAATCCTATAAAAGAGGACACATTTTGGAAAGAGTTACTTTTGAGAACGAGGAGAGAGCAGAAGAACTACGACTGAAGGATGAGAGAACCACAGAGTCCACCAGCCAATGAACTTTGGAGATGAAGAAGGAAAACACCTCCTAGGGAGCTTCATGAAGCAAGAAGCCTGTAAAGAAAGCTGGCAGATGCCGCCATGTTCGCCAAGTGCCCTTCCAGCTGTGAGAGAAATGTTGAACATCCTCGGCCTTCTTAAATGAAGGTATCTTTCCCTGGATGCCTTAGATTGGACATTTCTATAGACTTTGTTTTAATTTGGGCAATTTCACAGTCTTAGAACTGTAAACTAGCAACTTATTAAATTCCCTTTTTAAAAAACTGTTCCCTTTCTGATGTATTGCATTCCAGCAGCTAGCAAACTAGAACAATTGGATATGTGGTTTCCAAACATTTTCTCCCATTATGCTTGTGGTCTTTTTACTTCCAGGATAAAGGCTTTTGAAGAACAAAATGTTTTGATTTTGATGAGGTCCCATTTGTCTATTTTTTACTTTGTTGCATGTGCTTTGGATATAAATTCTAAGAAACTGTTATCTAACACAGATCCAGAAGCTGCTTCCCTACATTTTCTTCTAGAATTTTGATAGTTTTAACTCTTATATTTAGGTCTTTGATCCATTTTGAGTTGATTTTAATATATGATGTAAGGTAGAGGTCCTCTTTTGTTTTTTTTTAATTTTTTTTTGCAAATGGAGAGCCAGTTTTCCTAGCACCATTTGTTGAAGAGACTGTTCTTCCCAGATTGAATGGTCTTTCTTATTGTGTGAAAAATCAGTTGGCCATAAGTGTGAAGGTTGATTTTTGAGTTCTCAGTTCTCTTCCATTGGTCTAAACAGGCTTGTCCTTGAGCCACTATCATACTGTTTTAAATGCTGTGGCATTGTAATACATATTTTAATTTTAAGATTGGGAAGTGTTAGTCTTTCTTCTTTTTCAAGATGATTTTGTCTATTAGCAGCCCCTTCTCCTTCCGTACAAATTTGATGACTGGCTTTTCACTTCTTTATTGGAGGCTATTGGGATTTTGATTGGGATTGCATTGAATATGTAAATTACTTTGAGTAGATTGACATCTTTACAATACTTAGTCTTCCAATCCACGAACACAGCCACTTTGCTGAATCCATTTATTAGTTTTAGGAGCTTTTTAAGGATGTTTCCTTTCTTCTTTTGCTGTCAACCTATTTGTGTCTTCGACTTTAAGGTGAGTCTCTTGCAGACAGCATATAGTTGGGTCATGCTTTTTGATCAATTCTGCCTATCTCCTTCCATTTACATTTGAAGTCACCACTGATAAAAGAGGACTTTTTGCCATTTTGCTATTTAGACTTTGTAAGTCTTACCTTTTTTTTGATCCCTCATTTCAATAATTGCTTATTTTTATATTTATTTGCTTTTTTGTGTCAAATGCCTTCTCATTTATAACTGGATATAAATTTCATCTGTTTTCCTTCTGGTTATCATCAGGATAAAACTTAACACCCTAAATATATAAAAATCTTATTTGGTTTGATACCAACTTAAATTTAATAGTATATTTAATTGCACACAAATATAGTTTTCCTATACCTTCTGCCCCCCACCATCTTTTTGTACATTATGTGTTCAAAAACCTAGATTTATTATTATTTTTTTATGCATTTGCATTTTCGTACCCATAGGAAAGAAGTGGAGTCACATACCAAACAACATAAAACAATAATATTGGCTTTAATAATTGCCCAAATGGTTCTCTTTACTGCAGATCTTTATTTATTTATGCTGCTGTGAACCACTGTCTAGTGTTCTGTTGTTTCAGTCTGAAGAGCTCCCTTTATTTAACATTGCTTGTAGGTAACCTATAGTGATGGTCAATTCCCTCAACCTTTATTTGACAATATCTTAATCTCTCCCTGGTTTTGAAAGTGAGTCTCACCTGAACACGAAATTCTTCGTTGGCAGTTGTTTTCCTTTAGCACTTAAAGTATTTCAATGTGTTGCCATCTGTCTCCATGGTTTCTGATGAGAAATCAGGACTCAGTCTTATGGGACTCTCATGTTTGTAACACATTGCTTTTGTCTTCCAGCTTTCAGAACTCTCTTCTTGTCCCTTGCTATTGAGAGTGTAATTAATATATGATGAGGTGTATTTTTCTTCATTTTTATCCTGTGTTCCCTGATCTCCTTGGATGTGAATACATTTCTTTTGCTAGGTTTGGGAAGTTCTGTCTTGTTATTTATTTGGCTATTCCTCCTTCCCCTTACTCTCTTTGTTCTCCTTTTGGGAATCCCATAATGTGTATGTTGGTGTGCTTCACGGTGTCCCATAGCTGCCTTGGGCTATTTTCACTTTAATATTTCATTTTTCTTTCTGCTCCTCAGCCTGACTCATTTCAAGTGTCTTATATTCAAGTTCATTGATTCTTTTTTCTGCCAGCTCCAAGCTGCTCTTGAAATCCTCCAGGGTATTTCTCATTTCAATTAATGATGGGTCACCATTTCTTGCGTGTTTGTTTGTTTCATATTCTTTTGTTGCAATCTGTACATTTTAATATTTAAAAATGTTAATTTTGGGAATTACTCCCTGGGATGTCTGTTTCTTCGTTTTGTAACTAGCTGGTGATAAGACAGATATTTTCTTGAGCTTCAGCCTTCTGGTCAGGAAGGTCTGCCCTAGGCACATACAGTGTGCAGGGGTTTCCCTGTCTTTCTGGGTTTCTGTCTTGTCCTCTCCTTTGCTTGTTAGTTGCTTTGAGTTCCCCTGTTTACAAGAGTTTGGTTGCCCCCTCTTTTTCCCTGGAGACAGAGCTCCTTCTCCTGGGTATTCAAAGCTGGCAGGCCTTTATCCTAGAGCGTCTGCTTCCATAGATTTTTGTACTCCTTTCATTGTCTCACATTACCTTTATTTGGAGAGCAAATTCTGGGAGGAGTGTCATCCTGGGGACTGCCGCCCTGGGGAGGACTTGCCCAATTTGTTTTTCCCCAATCAAAGCAGGGCCGGGGACCCACAATGGGGATACAGATCCGCTCCAAAGAGCCCTATGGAGGGGGTCAGGAAGGGTACCAAAACTTCTCTGATGGCTCCCCAGAACTGAGCTTTCCTGGCCTGTTCAGCAAATGCAGTGCTTTAGCTAACTTTCCCCTGCAAACCTGAAGAAAGGATGTGTCTTGAAATCCCTACCTGTCTGGGAAGGGTTGAAACCTGTCAGCTCCTGTCTGGGAAGGGTTGAAACAGTGGCTGCCACTGGCTTTGTCCAGAGCTGATTGACACAACAGCTGCTTTCAGAGTTGGGATCCAGTGATCCAGACTCACTAATCACAAGTCAGATTCAGTGATGGGCTGTGCCCACCTCTGTTCTTGGGGAAGTGGACCTCTATGTCCCTTTCTGTCATCAGCAGCTAGTCATGGACTGGACCCTGCTGTGGCTTTCCATGGAGGTGGGGCATGAGGGTCAGTGGCCACATGCAGAGATACCAATTTATGGTTTTTTACCATAATTTATCAGTCTCTCTCTCCTGCTCTTCCCTGGATGCTGTGCAATGTTCTTCTGGCCTCGGGTTTCAGAATAGTTGTTTCAGACAGTTTCTATCTGTTTAACTGTTTTCATGGCAAGACTGAGTCATGGAGCTCCCTTCTCCACCATCTTCCTTGGAACTTCCCAATAATAAATCTGTAAACTGAAAATAAAAACTAAATATAAATATACCCTGATGATCTCTACTAGATAAAACATATTGCCTTGAAACACACCCCAGGAAAGGAAATTCTACCCACCCTGGCTCACTATCAGAATGTCTTTATTGCAGTTGACCTTTATCCCTTTTGCTGCAGGTGAAGTTAGTTTCCTCTTAAGAAGACAGTACTGAATATGAAAAGCATCTGGTCAGCACATCATAATGGAGGGAATTTTTTTCCTCCCTGAGAAGTTATTCAAAAATTACTAGGAAAGTGAAAACTAAATTTTGTTATGGGCAGTTTATTTCCCTCATAGTAGGGTTCAGTGTTTATAGACTGGAACAGGAATTAACTGGAGAGCTCACAGTTTTTATCTCGTACGTTCTCTGGTAGCTCTCTTCTTTATTTCCTGCACAATGTTTGTCCCTGGTCGTCGTGGTTGGACCCAGAGTCCAAAATCTTGTTGTAAGGCAATCACTCATTTTCCAGATGATACGTGGGAAAGGGTACCTTATATTTCTTAGAAATTAGGTTGGTAGAAGGATTAGTAAAGGCCCTACTTTATCCCTGGACAGTCTTCCTAATAGCTTGGAATCATAGCAATTTTTGCAGCACATACTGTGGAAGCAATTCAGCCTACCTAGTGATATACAGAGAAAATTCCAATGTACTAGGAATCAAAATGCCTGGACATGAATGTTGCTCCTTAAGGTGAGTGACCTTGAGTAGGCCATTTAACCTAAACCTTGTCTTCATTATAAGAGAAGTATTAATACTAACTCCAGGGATTTTTTTCTGTTCTTTTTTTTTGGTCAAGGATTAAATGAAATAAAATATATAAAATTTATTATAAATTATAAATTTCACACAAACGCTAGTTATAACAAATTGGCACCACAGCGTCTCGCTTACTCTGCCCTTCTTGTCTGCTCCTCTTCAACTTTCTGTCCCCTTCCTCCAACTGCTCGATTGTGTGCAAGCAACGAAACCAAAGCAAACATGATACCATTGCTTGGGACTAGTGAAATAGTATCTTGCCCATACTCTTTCTTCCTTCTGGTAGTGAGATTGGAATTTCTAAATGTCAAAGTGATATTAGGTCCACGGAGTTGCTTCTTTTAACCTTTTATTTAATGAAAGCATTGGTTTCTTTCAATGTTTATGTAGGAATCCAGGGAAATAATCCACTTTACTGTATAGGAAGATCTGTTACTTGGTAATTACTCAGATTTCAGTATTATTATTTTTGCAAAATAATGAATATTCTGATTGGAGACACTCTGCAAAAAGAGGGGTAGGTGTTGAATTTACAGGAATATTTATGGTATGCTGAAATTATAAAGACTTTTAATCAAAACAACCAATCTATTAGTTGCCTGAGTAAAATCTTCCAGTATTAATTTAATATATGCTTCTTAAATGTTCCACTAGTGGAGATAAACTTTTCCTTCAAAATTCTCTTTGGTGTGCTTTAATGTCATTTATTAATATTGTTTCCTCTACCAGGTGGATAAATCTCTGCTGCTACGTTTCATGCAATTTTTCTCTTGTTCTTTAGTCACACAATAGCAGATAAGTCTCCAGAATATTACACAAACACTGCATGTATGACCCTGGGAAACCATACCTGAATTTCTAAGAATCGTAGGTTTCTTATCTGGCTATGTCCGGGAATATTACCCCAGAAGGCACCATTAATCTTCACTGCAATAAAAGTTGTCCTTTATGATGCCTCTTCTCTTGCTGCCTGTTTCCCCCTTGCCCGTGCCTTCAAAAGGAATTATGTCCTCATGTGATGCTCAGCCTGCCACTGACCTCTTTTCAAAATTTGTGTTATAGCATCACAAACTGTACCCCGACTTCTTAAATTTTTGCAATCTTAAATATTGGTGTAAAATTTTATTTTTATCTGTATTTCTTCTAAGACCCAAAACCAGATCCTCATTGTTTAATGGGGTTCTATAATTATATAAAGGAAAGCATATGTAATAGTGCAATGATTAGTTAAAAATTATATTTAGAAGTTATATTATTATAGTGCCTAAAGTGTCATATTCATTGAAAATTACATTAGGAATTTAAGTTAACAAAAATAGATTGTTCATGACAATGTAGTCAAAGGCATTACTAAGAAAATAGTCATTGTGTCCTACTAAAGGAGGATTATGTAATTTCCTTTTGCAATTGATCAGTATATTACTGGAGTATTCAATGTGTCATATGTGTACAGAAAATTACTTTGCGATTCTCGTGCCCATTCCTTTCTTTAGGGTTACTTTATTTTGAAATTATCTTCTTGCAAAGAACATAGATGAGGCTTAAAATGGAAAATTATTTTAGAAAATCTCTATGCCCCAGTTTTCTCATCTGTATAAAATGGACTTAATAGAATCTTTCTCACTGAGTTATCCCGAAGATAAAATTAATTAACACATGTGAAGTGTTTAGAACAGTGTCTAGCACATAAAAAATATAATTGAAAAAAATTACAGAGTGTTCTAGTTTGCTAGCTGCCAGAATGCAACACGCCAGAGATGGATTGACTTTTAATAAAAGGGGATTTATTTCGTTAGTTCTTCAGAGGAAAGGCAGCTAACTTTCAACTGAGGTTCTTTCTTACACAGGAAGGCACAGGGTGATCTCTGCTGGCCTTCTCTCCAGGCCTCTGGGTTCCAACAACTTTCCCCGGGGTGATTTCTTTCTGCATCTCCAAAGGCCTGGGCTGAGCTGTGAGTGCTGAGATGAGGTATACTGAGCTTCTTGGGCTGTGCTACGTTGAGCTCTCTCATTTAAGCACCAGCCAATTAAATCAAACATCATTCATTACAGCAGGCATGCCTCTTAGCCGGCTGCAGATGAGGTTCACGTACCATTGGCTCACGGCCGCAGCAACAGAACTAGGTGCCTTCACCTGGCCAAGTTATCAACTGAATCTAACTACCACATGTCCACCCCTTGTCAACTTGGCAACTACTTGCACCACCTTAGACCATATTAAGGTGCAAAAAATTATCTTCTAGCTGTGGACCTATGAATCTCAAAACAAGTTATCTGGAGCCAATATTCAAAGGAGGATATTCATAGGATACAGGTTTTCATTTCCATAGGGAGAAATTGGAAGATGTAAAACCTGCAGAGCAAATGCCATTGGATTTCAAGTCTGAAAGTCATTTTCATTTATCCTTCGGCTTTAGAAAGTGGCAGTCCCACCCTTTCCAAGGGCCTATGCAGTGGCCCACCTCTTTCCAAATCAACCTTGGGGAACACTGAGACCACCTTTTTCTTGGCTCCACTCTCTCCAGGCATCAGGGCCACACCTGAGCTCTTTGCCATTTCTGGGGTACACACTCAACCCCTCCATGTGGTGGCAGCCAGGCTCTCCCCAGTCCCCAAGGAGCATGCTGTACCTTCTCAAAGGCCTGAGGTGGCACAACTCTTCCACTGCAACGAGATGGGAGACTCATCCTCTGCCCTTAGGGCAAACTCACCCTCTCCATGTATATGGTTGGGTTCACTCTCCCAGCCGAGGTTTTTTGGCTTCAGACCCAAGCTTCCATGGTTCTCACTCTGAAAACTCCAATTTGTCCCTTTGTGTCCCCCTTTATCCAGATTGCAGCGGTTCCATTTATACCAACACTCTCTTCAAGCACTCCAGGACTTCTCCGTCATTCTCTTCACAGTTCCTCCAAAGTCTTGCTCTTATCCATTTAAAAAGCCATTCTAACATATCTGGTATTTGCAAACTGCAGCAGCACCCCACTCTCCGTACAAAATCTGCTCTAGTTTGCTAGATGCCAGAATGCAATGTACCAGAAATGGAATGGCTTTTAAAAAGGGGAATTTAACAGGTCGCTAGTTTTCAGTTCTAAGGCCAAGAAAATGTCCCAGTTAAAACAAGTCTCTAAAAATGTCCAATCAAAGGCATCCAGAGAAAGATACCTTGGTTCAAGAAGGCTGATGAAGTTCAGGGTTTCTCTCTCAAGCGAGAAGGCACATGGTAAAAACAGAGTTTCTCTCTCATCTGGAAAGGCACATGGTGAACACGGTCAGGGTTCCTCGCTCATCTGGAAGGGCACATGGCAAACACATCTGCTGGCTTCTCCTGGCTTCCTGTTTCATGAAGCTCCCTGGGAGACATTTTCCTTCTTCATCTCCAAAGGTCACTGGCTGGTGGACTCTGCTTCTCGTGGCTATGTCGTTCTGCTCTGCTCTCTCTGAATTTCCTCATTCTCCAAAATGTTTTCTCTTTTAGAAGACTCCAAAAACTTATCAAGACCCACCCGACTGGGTTGAGACACGTCTCCACCTAATCCAGTTTAACAACCACTCTTGATTTAATCACATCTCCAGGGAGATGATCTGGTTACAGTTTCAAACATACCGTATTGAATAGGGATTATTCTGCCTTTATGAAATGGGGATTTAGATTAAAACATAGCTTTTCTAGGGGACATACATCTTTTCAAACCAGCACAGAGAGTTCAAAGAGCCATTGAAATTTTAGTAGGTAAACCTATTGGTTGTTTGTAAAACAATGACTGGTCTCACCTAAAATAATTTAAAAATCACTAAGTAATAACTAAGAATCTCTAAAAAACCACTTGTGGAATTTCAGTGTACTACCAAAGAACAATATCCACAATTATTTGCAAATGCTATTAAAATACTCCTCCCTTTTCTAACAACTTTATATCTACGAAGTCTAAATTCCAATCATGAATCAATTACTAACTCTGCAGCAGGCTGAAAATTTGTTTTTTAAAGTCGAAATGGTAAACTGATTCAGGCATAAGTCACATAAGTGGTAAAAATCTTACTACATTGCTTTCTTCAACTTCTAGAGTAGATGGCTTTGTTTTTTACAAATCGTAAAATAAATGTAAAATAGATAAATAGGACCATGTTTCATATCTGGGTGGCCCTGAATTAGAGAAGTGTATATACTCAACTGAGATCATGTGTTTACCTCTAGCAAGAGACAAACATGAGTCTGGGAACCTCTAATAACTAACAGGAATTCTCAGCTGACTACTAGACTTCCTGTGAGACATGGGATAGGCGTTGGAATCAAGTTAGTGTAAGTGAATCTGAAAGGAAAGGGTAAACCAGGTTACAACAAAGTGGTAGACATTACCTTAGATAAGTCACTTCTCCATACATCTGGATCTGCTTTTGTAAAGTGGACCAATGATGACTCACATGGTTATGAAAAACATTGAGTGTGTTAATGTAAATGAAATGTCTATGTAAACTAAAAACGTAACAAATGGTCATTGTTACTGTTGATGATAGGATTCATGAAAAGAACCCCGAGCACATGTCTTCGAGGTGCTGTTCCATCATTTGGAGCCATCACTTATTTCTCTAAACCTAATTTCCCCATCTGCCTGCAGTGGGAGGGACAGGTATCACGTGTGGCCTTTGGGAAGGGGTGGTATGAGAGAGGGAGAGCCAGAGAGGTGGCAGAAATCTATGGTTTTGCCACATGACCCCACTTTTCAGAAAAGCTAGTAACGTCTCAGAAAAGCACTGGGTTTGGGGAAGGCGAAGGAGAAGGGCAACACTTCAAAACTCAGCGTGGCAGGGGGAGGAACCTGGAAAACTGCTGGATGGAGAGCAGCCTCTGTAAAAGGGAAAGAAGTGATGAGAAAAGCCTTGGCGAGCCCTGACTATGGAAGTGGGCTGTAGATGCTGGTTAATTAAATCTCTGAGGAGCAGAAATTCTCCAAATAATAAATGACTTTCACTTAGAACAGTCATAATCATAACACTTGTCTTTCTCACCCGGTTGTTGGGAAAGATGAATAAGATAATAAGAGTAAAGCATAAAATACTTGTTTTAGTTTGTTCAAGCTGCTTAAATGCACCTACCATAAAATGGGCTGGTTAATGGGAATTTATTCATCTACAAGCATACAGTTCTGAGGCCATGAAAATGTCCAAGCCTAAGCATTGTCTTTCTGAAGACAGACTGCTGGTGACCCGGGACTTCTCTGTCACATGGCCAGGCACAAGGTGGTGTCTGTCAGTCCCTCCCTTCTCTTCTGGGTTTCAGAGTTTCCAGCTTCTGGCTTTGAAGCGTCCTCTGTGTTTCTGTGGCTTCCTCTCTCGGGTTCTGCTCTTCCTCTCTGAATTTCATCTTCTTATAAAGGACTCCAGTAAAAGGATTACGTCCCACCTGGGGCACACCTCAACTGAAATAACACAATAGATTTACAGCTACAGGAATGGATTAGCTTTAAGAACATGATCTTCTGGGGTTCATAATGCCTCCAAACCATCTCAGTATTGAATAAGCTCAGTTATCGTTATTAGATAACGTAAGATCAAGGCAGATTCCTCTAGTCTTTCCTATAGAGATACTCTGAGATTGAAATGTTTCCATACCTAACAGGACTCATGCTCTATAAAGTAAGTGTGCTCAAGTTTTATCAAATACTTCCAGTCAAAATTAGAAGTAATGTGCTTTTATAAAATAGAAATACTTCCTTCTGTGGGGGAAGCATTCTATATACACTTCAATCTTTATTAAAAAAGAAGGACGGCCTGATATTCCTTTTTCTATTTGCTGGAGTATAACCTAAAGCTAACAGCTAGTTTCTGAGAATTAGGAAAAATAATGCCACCATTCTGCCAAAGGTCATAATTATTCCCTTGCTATTAGCAATCAGTTTCGCTGAGGATAAATGACTTCTATAGAATATTTGTGTTTGCACGAATGTTCAAGTATAAAATATGCTCTAGAAAAGTGTAGGACAGCAACTAGGTACAGCTGAGTGGGCTTAAAACACACATTCATAAAATAAAGCAGCCAACAAAAAATTATCCAAGATCACGTGGCAACTGGAATTTTTATACATTTACAGAAACAAGTCTGAATAACTATTGGTGATCAACCTAAAGAAACATACAAAATCGGCAGCTGAAAAACCTTTTTAAAAAACTCACAAAATTTCTTCTATAAAATAAGGAGTATGGAATTAAGGAGCTTCCAGGAACTTTCAGTTCTAACATTCTATGAACCGATAACTTTTATCAGCAACTGAAAGCTGAAAGATGGAGTGAATTCTTCTAAAGTGTTAATTTTGTTTAAAATGATAAATAGTAGGGAATCCAGAGGTCTGTGTATCTCTTTGGAGGCTGGCTGAAGAAATGTGCCAGACACTTCCATAAAAAGTCCAGACCAGATGATGGTTCATGAGGGGACACGACTTAGGAGACTTGTCCATGTTGACTGCCTAATAGGGGAAAGTTCACCGGGTAGCATTTTATGAACCTCATCACAATTTCAAATGATAATGAAGTTTTTAAATTTTTAAATAGCCGTGAATTCCAGCACAACCACAGATGTCACATTCATATTCTTGACCATTTTAATTTGGGCCACTGACAACTTTAGAAGGTACTGGATAAGAAGAGACGGGGTTAATAATGACACTGGCACACAGCCCAGCCACCAGTATTAAAGCAGTTTACTATGGCGAGCTGGCTGGATAGACAGGTCATGTGTATGGAGATCATTAGATTTTATCAGAGAGAGTGAGCCAAGGACTGTTAAAAATTCTCTGAAATCTATGCATAGATAGATGATAGAGAGATAGATGTGTACATTTGTAATGACCATTGGGAAACCTCCCAGGAGATCAGAGTGTAGAAATAAAAATTATAAGCTTCGAACTTTGAGTCAGTTTTGGTTAACATGAAAAGAAAGTATAGGGTACAAGAGTTTTGATGAAAAGTCTTGAGAGGAAAGAATCTTGTTGGCATAAGTGCTTTGCGACGTCCATAAACCATGTCGAGAGTTCCTCATTTAGGTAACAAGGGAGAGCACAAAGCAACCGGGCTTTAAGAGACTGAGGAGTAGGGTCTGTGTGGAAGGGCTTTGCTGGAATTCTTTTTGTTTGCACGTGCTCTTTTCTGAATTACCTTTGATGACAGCACCTCAGCTGAATGTTTACTGAGAAGGGACAAGAGGTTCTCAAGAGTTATTCATCTGAAACTACAAAGTTTGTTTGATCTGTCAGAATGTTAACTTTTGACCAAGAGGCTCAGGGTTCCAGACACAGAAAGCTGATTAAACAGCAGCTTTCTTTTGACAGCAGATTTTGTTCATCTAGGCTGTAAATGAAACAACCGTCTTAGTGATCATTACTATCACTCTAGCAGTAATCTCACCAATCTTGTGTTAATTAAACGCAACATAGAACTTCTCTTAGTCAGAAAGCTTCTGTAGCATTGAGCCCAGCTTTCTCCTTTGCCAACTGCTGAAATAAAGGCTGCACCCAGCAGTTTCTAATCCAAATACAACATAAAAGTCCATCTTTCCCAACAGCCACAGGCAGATAGCCTGGGGTATAACAACAGGAATGGAATTGCTTGGTGAAAACTTTAGGTGGATAATGAGTCTAAACCAATGGGCAAATATCACTGCATTCTAAAAATAAATAAACTTTAAAAATAAATGAGATAGCTTTCTTGTTTGTGCAATGTGGAGAGGGCAGCTTATTTTTATCTTGCCATCCACAGTCACCATTCGAATGGGAAAGAGCAGTGTCACCCTCAGAGCCTGTCAGGACAGAAAAGTAATGTCTCTTATAGGGAAGAACACTGAAAAACCCAGGAAAGATCTCTGTATCTAAACTTCTCTGTTCAAGGGCAGCCCTCTGCTTAAGTGAAACTTCATGGTTAAAGTAAAGATGTTATATTAGGAAAATGCTAAGTTGAAATTTGGTGTGAATTCAGAACCAATTCAAATAAAATATTATTATTCAATTAAAACAGCATCAATTAAGAGTTTATAATCAACACAGAAATGTAATTTAACACTTCATTTTCATATTTATAGTATAAATGGGAGGATTATTAACAAATATTCAAATTACTCTTCCATGATTAGCTATTGTTCTATGTTTAACTATGGTGTAGATAATGTAACATCATTCTATTAATCTTATTGGAATACATATTTAAAAAAAATATGTTAGATATTGTTCTAGTTTGCTAGCTGCCAGAATGCAATATACCAGAAATGGAATGACTTTCAAAAAGTAGAATTTAATAAGTTGCTAGTTTATAGTTCTAAGGCCAAGAAAATGTCCCAGTTAAAACAAATCTATAGAAATGTCCAATCTAAGGCATCCAGGGAAAGACACCTTGGTTCAAGAAGGCCGATGACGTTCAGTGTTTCTCTCTCAGTTGGAAGGGCACATGGTGAATATGGTGGTGTCTGCTAGCTTTCTCGCCAGGTTTCTTGTTTCATGAAGCTCCCCTGGGAGGCATTTTCCTTCTTCATCTCCGAAAGTCACTGGCTGGTGGACTCTCTGCTTTATGGTTTTGCAGTGTTTCATCGTGGCTTTCTCATAGCTCTCAAAAGGCATTCTCTCCAAAAAATGTCTCCTCGTGTATAAGATCCCAGGAAACTAATCAAGACGCACGTAGAATGGGGAGGGACACGTCTCCATTTCATCAAGTTTGATACCCACAATTCATTGAGTCACATTTCCTTGGAGACAACTTAATCAAGTTTCCAACCTATAGTACTGAATAGGGATTAGAGGAAACCATTGCTCCCACAAAATGGGGTTAGGATTAAAGCATGGCTTTTCTAGGGTACAAAAATCCTTTCAAACCAGCGCAGATATTTTCTGATGGAAGTAATGGGAGATTCAATTGCCATCAATCACTGTTATATTTTAATTATGGGGAAAAGGATAATATTTAGAGCACTCTTCATACTTTTGCTCATACATTATAGGAAATAAAAATGTACTTTAGGTTTTCATAATAGTTAAAAGTCATCAAGGACTTTAAAATACCATGAAACAATGTAATATTAATTTAGAATGCTCTATCTGTTGATTTATTAAACATGCCAGTTTGTCTGATTATATGAAAACAGATCACTTTAATACGAGTCAAATGCCTTTCCAGTATATTCCCTAGAACAATATAATTTGTCGTACTACATACAAAAATGTTGAATGAGCTATTACTTGGAATGAAAAAAAAGAGATGTCTTTAAAACTATTTTAGAAGCATATTACTCTTAAATGTTATTAGCATTTCTTGAAATTTTAGGAAATAAATAACATAGAAGATAATTTTTTGAGATCACTCTTAAATCTTCAGCCTTACTTAAATCAGAATTAATTGAAATCAATTTATTCTTCAAAAGAAAGCATTAGAACAAAAATTAAGAAAGGCAAAAATTTCACTTCAGGGTGACAGTTGTAGACCAGGTTCTTTAATTAGCATTATTTTGGTATATGGGTTGCCGAAGCTAGTACACTAATGAGTAAAAGAGTCTCTCCATTGCTCTATAAAAGAGTGACCTGGAAAGTTCCTGTTATTTAGCTCCTTTTTAAATTTTCTTCTTAAACAAGGGAAAACATGGGTTTAGCTAGCTGTAGGGCTAAAACAGTGCCTATAATGTGTACCTTTGCAACATCTTATTTATATCATTACTATTCAAAAGTTGGGGAGGTATCAGAATATAGCGATTTGGAATTAGGTTCCAGAGCTCTGCTGCCCCGAATGGTAATCACTAGCCACATGCAGCTCTTTACATTAAAAATAATTAAAATTAAAAATTCAGTTTCTCAGTCACACCAGACACCTTTCAAATATTCAGTAGTCACATGTGGCTAGTGGCCATGGTATTGGACAGCACAGGTCTACAGCATTTTCATCATAAAAAACATTCTATCAGATGGCACCTCTCTAGGGCAAGACTGCCTAGGTTCAAATTGTAGTATGAACCTGACATCTTTGGCCTTAGTTCCCTCATCTGTAATATGATAACAATAGTAGAATTTACTATATTGGGTTGTTTTGAGTACGTAAAGCACTTGGCATTTTGTAAGCATCCCATGATTGTTAGTTTTCAGCATTGGTAATGTTACCATATTCCCCTATTCTAAAATGCACATTTTACATAACTTAACAATTCTAAAGTATTTTACAATAACATATATTTAATAAGGTTTCATTTAATATATTGTTTTTTAAACCATTAATGGCATCTTATAATCAATAAATTAGGAAATATTATAGTCTCACAGCAATGACTATGTCTCAAATTTACATATCAAAGTGATATAAATTCTAAAAGCACCATAAGAAGGAAATCGGGCAGGCCTATTGAGATAAATAGCTTGTAAGAGAGATAATTTGTTTTTATTTGATGTCATCAGCATAGAACTTCAAATTTATGTCCCTATCCTTCATAGTATGATGGCTTTCCAGAAAATATTCATTTCTTTTTGTTTAAAGTTGGGAGACTATATACATAGCTCTTTAACTTTCTTGGGGGGTGGGGGGGTGGGGATCATGGTCCGGGAATCGAACCCAGGTCTCCCTCAGGCAAGGCGAGCATTCTACCACTGAACCACTCGTGCACCTCCTCTGTAACTTTATAATTAACCCCCTTCCTTCCTTGCTTCTCCAACACAGTACTGCCTAAACAAAGGTGAAGAAGACACAGTAGCTTATTTCAAGGACTTTACAGTCAAACAATACAGGACAAAGAAAATGTCCAGGTAATTTCAATTCAGAATTAATTGAAATCTGAATTAATTCTGAGGGTGATATGAGGACTTGAATATTCAAGCAAGTTCAAGGAACTCTTCCCTGAGGAAATCTGTAGGCTGAGACCTGAACGGAGAACAGAAAAGTGTGGAAGGGCAGGAAAGGGCCTTCCAAGCAGAGGCTAAATAACGGGAAGAGGCACACTCATGGAAGCTTTAAGTAGTGTGATATGGCAGGCAGGATCAGGGTTGGGGGTGTGGAGGGAAGGGTCTTGGGTGGTAAAAGATTACGTAAAAGTATCTAAAAAATAGGTCTGCTGATAAGATCTCGCCAATAGAGTGCTACAGTTTTAAAGCTGTTCCAGCTGTTGTAATAAGATACCACTGACTAGTTGGCTTAAATGATGAAAGTTCCTTGTCTCAGTTCTGGAGGCCAGAAGTCCAGAATCAAGGAGTCGGCAGGGCCAGCTTCCTTTGAGTTCTGTAAGGTTCTGGCAGTTGGTTGCTGGCAATCTGTGCGTAATCCAAACTCTCCTCCCGCCCATGGTTGTTTCTGTCTATCTTTGCCTCTTTCCCTTTGTCCAAATGTTCTGTGCCTCCACGGCCCCAGCCATATCGAATTAGAGCCCACGCCAGTCCAGTCTGGGCCTCATCTTAACATACAACATCTTCAAAGATTCTGTTTACAAATGAGCTGACATTCTCAGGACTGGGGGTCTTGGGGGGGGGGGTGCGGCACCTACAATGCATAATACTAGCCAGTCAGATGAAATTCCACAGAATAAAGTTGAGCTTCACTACAGCCAACACAATTTGTGGGCTGCTTGAAGATGGGTGGGGAAGCCACCTTGTCACCAACTCAGACGGAAGAAAAAAGATGCACCCGGTGAGGTTACAGCTACAAAACTGAACTTGTCAGGTAAGGATTTGTACATATGTGAAAGCCATGGGGTGGGGACATCCACTGTTAATTACCAGTGATGTTCAAGCGCATGAAAAAAAGAATGCGTTAATTCAGAATGAGGAACAATGAATGTACATCACTCAGAAGTCAGAGAAGCAGTCTTGTTATTGTGCTTGTAAGAGTGCTTTACAGCTAGAGTGCCCTGAGTTTCAGACTCTCGAATTCGTTCAGCCACTGTGGCAGGTTTATCTCTATGGCAAAGATGCAAGTGTAGGACAGAGGTCTCCAACCTGGATGCAACCATCTCAGGATGCAACCATCTCAGAATATATTAGAAAGACTATTGATACTTATTTTACCTTCTTTTAAAAATTTTAATTTTGGGGAAGTATTAATCTTTATCTTGCATATTAAATATTAATATATTAGCACTTGCTAATATTTTAATTCAATGTTGCTTGCAGGCAGTGCCTGAAAACCTGAGTAACAGACCCTGGACTATGGAAACTTGAAAGCAAAATATCACCCTGTAAAACTAAGCAATCAACCAGCAAGTCTCACCTATAAGCATCCTTATTTCATCTCGTGTGTTCCTTTTGTATTCACATTGAACAGTGTAACAATTAAGTAATACTTTTTTTTCCTGATTTTTCAATGTGGTCAACACATGTTTCTAATTCTACGAGTGAAGGAAAATGTCCATCCAATAGAAGTATAAATAACGATGCATAAAAATAAAGACTGTTGATGGCTTAACTTCCTTTACTTTGGCCCAAATTCAGCATTTTAGGCCAGAAGAAAAGGAAAAAAAAAATGATTTTTTTCCTTTTCTTTAACAACTTTACTCTTTTCTTGGATCTACCCTGACCAAAGTAAAGTGAAAAGAAAAGGAGAAAAGAATCAATGAGATATTTAAGGCAAAAAAGGGTAAAGAAGAGGGAGGCTGACTGAACCGTGAAAGGGGAATAAATTGTTTCAACCTGCTTAGAAGTGAGCGTAATGAAAATAAAGCCATCCAAGAAAGAATAGATGTGCCTTCCCACGCCCTTCTCCCATCTTTCATTTTATTATGTTACTGAGGTTTGTTTAAAATAAATGTCTCCAAGACACTAGTTTTACCTAGCCAAGATGAAAAATAATCTTTAAATTATTTTTGAATGCAAGAGGTTAAATATATTTCTCCTCCGAGAAATCTTCATGCAAGCAAGAGCTCATGTAAGGGGTTCAGTATATTTGTCAGAAAAAAGTAATAATGTAAGAACAAATACACCAATAAAAATGGAATCAAATTGAAGAGTAGGAAATACCTTGATCCAGGGGGAATTAAAATGTAATTTAACATTTTAATCAAAACTAGCTGAAATGTAAACATAGGCAATAAAATTAAAGATCCTTATAAAGAAAGAATGATGATAATTAAAAATAAACTAACAAATAAATAACAAATGGAACTAAATATGACAGTCTCAAAGTGGTAATGAGGAGAATCCACCTGAAGTTGAGAAAAAAGGGAAAGGAAGCAAAAAAATTAGGGAAAAATAATTTAATTCAGAGACTTAAACAATTTGATTGGACAGCAAGTAATTATCTAATTTTCACATGTAATGTTGTTGTAAGAAGGGAATTTAAGAGTACAAATAATTAAGGCTGGTACACTGACCAGAAAATTGGTTGATCCAGAAAGTGCTAAGTCCCCATGGAAAAGCTTAGTATGATTGATGAAGCTTCGACTCTAGAGAACTGAAGGGAATTATGGGAATAGAAAGTTATCCATAAAAGAAGTCAATGGCAAAGAATCTTACAAATTCCTGGATCTGTCTAGATCTGACTTGTAAAATCATTCCCTAAACACGTTTTCCTTCTATAAGGTGAGACTCAGCAGAGACTAAATTTCCACAGACTTTTATCGATTTGTAAATGATACAAAGTAGAATGTTCTAGCCAAAGTTAAGGAACCTATTCTGAATCACATTCTTCTTTTCCGCACATGAACTTCCAAACTGTTATCTCATTTGTTAAACACAATTATTTCCCAATAGCATATTAACAACTTTGCTTGTTAACAGGAAGACCCACCCCCACAGACTGACGGGTCTCTACCACCCTCAGGCTCAACTCTAATCTCATTTTATACTTCATCCCCATTTAAGTCACTCACCCGGTCTCCTCATGTCTCTGTCTCTAACTTCCCTAAGGCTTTCTATATTCTTTCTGCTCCCATCTCCAACTCCTCCCCAACCCACTGTGAACTCTTAGCCTGTCATAGGCAAAAGTCCCTTTATCTTCAATCTTTTCTTGGACCATGACCTTACTTTCCTTGCTGTCACTGCTGCCTATCCCCTGTAGCACTCTTAAAAGGTGGCTCTTTTCTTTCCCAGACCTCTCACACCACTGGGCCCGAAAGGGGGTAGATATCCCACTTGCATTTTCTAACACATCCAAACAATTCTCTCTTCTTTCTCCCTATAAATACCAACTTTGAATCCTACACTATCTGCCTCAGTCATTCCCGGAGAAAACCCTAAAATGATGCATACTGGTCTCATTTTAAAGTTGTGGTCACTAATATCAAGTGGACCCTCGTGCTAGTCATAAATCCTACCTTATTTCCATTATTCATGACTTCTCCATTTTTTTAGATATATATTGCATATCTATATCTTATTTCTCAGCTCTCCAATTCCTCTTCCCTTGTGCTAGTTTGAAAATATTATGTACCCAGAAAAGCCATGTTTTAATACTGATTCATTCTTGTGGAGGCAGCCATTTCTTTTAATCCTGATTCAATACTTGTAGTTTGGAAACTTTCTATTAGATTATCTCCATGGAGCTATGACACCCCCAATTGTCAGTGTAATCTTTTGATTAGATGTAGATGTGACCACACCCACTCCACACCCACTCCAGGTCTTGATTAGTTTACCGGAAACGTTTAAAAGAGGAAATGACAGAAACAACAGTAGTGACAGAACAGAGCCGACAGAGAGAGCAGATGTAGACACTTGGAGAACAGTTGCTTCAGAGAACAGAGACACAGATGTTTGGAGATGCTTGGAGCCCAGCAGATGTCGCCATGAGATGCTAAACAGGCCAGAACCTGGAGAGAGCCAAGGGAAGCCAAGAGACGAAAGCCAGCCCTGGAAAAGCACAGTGAGGAGCCCCCCCAGGAACAGAGGCTGAAAGCAGTGGAGCCCAGGAACAAGGGACCAGCAGATGCCAGCCATGTGACTACCCAGATGACAGAGATGCTCCTGACCCATCGGCTTTTCTTCAAGTGATGGTAACCTCTTGTTGGCGCCTTAGTTTGGACATTTGAATAGGCTTAGAACTATAAACTTGTAACATGCTAAATTCCCCTTTATAAAAGCTGTTCCAGTTCTGGTATATCATAATCTGGCAGCTTGCAAACTAACACATCCCGCATCCTCACTCTTAGCTGATGAACTTGCTTGCTATTTCACAAATGGAACAGAATCACACAGATTCGATTTTAACTTCCACTAGCTAGTATTCTTAATTTACCACCCCCTGTCTCTGTGCTCATGCCCTTTGTCTTCCTTACCATGTTCATGGCTAAGGCTTCACCTTGCACACCAGATCCATCCTCTCTTGCCTAATCAAGAACTTTTTCTGGCAATTCTGCCACTCTGTCTTCAGCATCAGCAATTTTTGTCTCTCAGTGGAATCATTTTCACCAGCGTACAAGTATGCTGTTCTTTTTCCACCTTAAAAAACACCTTCTCTAAACCCTACTTTTCTTTCCAGGTACTGCTCCCTCTGTACCACCACCCCCTTCTTTTCTTTTTTTTTTCATTTTTACAGTCAAACTCCTGAAATAGTTGTAGCTAATTGTTGAACCGTTGTCTCAAATGATTTCTCTCCCATTATCTGTTGAACATACTCTAAGAGATATTTATACCCACCATTCCACTAAAAGATCACCAATGAATTCCATGTTGCTAAATCCAATGGTCAACTTCCAGTCATCTTATTCGATCCATAAGCAGATTTTGACAGTGGGTCATTTGCTCTTCCTTTACAGCTTCTTCACTTGGCTTCCAGAAAACTCTCTTGATTTTCCTACCTCACTGGCTGCTTCTATCCAGCATCCATTTTTTTTTATTTCTTCTCATCCACCAGCCCTCTTAGCCCAGAACTGCTCAGGGTTCATTTTTGGATCCCATACCATCTAATGATTTCTAATCTACTTTCAGATCTAAACTCTCCTCTGAACTTCAGTTTCTTATGTCTAATTTTCTATTTGACAGCTGCACCTGAATGTTCACTATACACCTCAAACTCCCACCCCAAATCAAACTCCTTATTTACACTGCTCCTTAAAAGACATAAATGATACAAAATAATGTTTTAAAATTGTGCATTCCAAAACTTGGAGTTTATCTTTTACTATAATGGACTATGAATTGGTCCAAAAAATAGCAGAAAACAAAATCAGTTTTCCATTGCAAACCTGAATTAGGAATGATCTATTTCCTTATTTGGAGGCTTGCTCAACTATTCCTCTGCCACACCATTTATCCTAGGTTTAACCATGATTCTCAAAATTTTCCCTAAAATAGCATTGCTAGTATCTAGATTTCATATTTTTTCCCCTCTGAAAATCAGTGTGTATGAAAACTTAAAATGTATTGTAAATGTTCTTTATACACTTAAATAACTAAGGAGGCCAACTGAGGGAATTAAAATGTCAAATAAAGCCAAGTAATTAGAAAAGGTAATGCCCATTCTATCTTCATCATAATTTTCCACACAAGAATGTAAGTAAATGCAAAACATGGTGCTCTAATTTATAAAAGCACTGTGCTCATATGAGCAGCTGCTCCAACTTAATCTGACCTTTTCCTCACTCACGTAATGAACATGCATTGAGCAACTTCTGTGAATAAGGCATCTTTCTTGATATGAAGATACATAAGAAATAAATGGCTAAATAAGGAAGAAAAAACATATGTAGAAATATATGTGAGACAGAAAATTCTTTGGATGTCCTGAGGAGGAGAAAATGAATTCTGGATAGGTAGATGGGAAGATAAGGGAGAAGTTCATCTGCCACACGGATAATAATTTTGTGGAGCACAGAGTCTGTGTTTCCATTAGGTGCAGCACGTTGACTAGATAAAGCTGACACTTTAAAAGATTACTAAATTAATAAAGGCGTAAGTGAAGGAAGGAGGATAGGTAAGAAGGAAGGAATGCTGTGTGCGTGTATGTCTGTGGATCAGAAAGACATTCAAAAGGAAAAGTATGTTCCCCTCACCTCAAGGAGGACACGGGCAGGCAATGGTGGGTAGCAGTGGACAAGATGCATTCTAAATAGGAATTTGATGTGGCCAATAAAGAATTTGAATAACATTTGAAAACCACATCTCTAACTTCTATTGGGTAGCTACTTCACACCAGCCCTGAACATACCTGAGTTCGTAATTTCTGTTGTAGATAATAGCTACTTGACAAAGAAATAAATTGGATGAATACATGCATAAGTGAATGTTAACTGTGAAACAGTATTCTCTATCGAATCAGCCTCTTTATTTTCTGCTTAGTATCATCTGAAATGATCTCACTTACTGGGCTTTTATTTTCCCCCCGTTCAATGCTCACTAGGACGTAAGTTCCACACAGAGAGGTACTTTCTCTGACTTCTTCATTACTGCACTGTTGGCGCCCAGCACAGTGCCTGGCTCAGAGAATGACAGATATAGTACAGTGTGGGTGTGTCTGAATGTGAGGTCCTGGCAGAGTAGAGAAGGGAATGAAGTAGCTATCACGAATGAAGATGGGCACCTTGAAAAATGAACTCATCGCCCCCAATTGAGGAATATCACTGCTTATGGAATATTAGGCAGGACACTGTATGGGGCTTATGCACTAGAATCAGACAAGCAATGGAAAAACTTCTATTCTGTATCTTTAGCTCTGGGTCATAAAATGAAGACAATAATATGGTCCTCCCAACCACAACTCAAAAACACAGAAAAATATTTTTTCCTTAAACATTTTGAATTGATTAGAGAATGATGTCTTGTAAAAAAGAAAAAAAATTAATAGTTAGAAAAAAAGGAACTAATTCTTAAAATACAACTTTTTTTTTAGCTCTTTACACTATACTGAAATAAAACCACAAAAATCAGCTATTAAAAAAAGCAGCATGAACTCTTTTTGAATCAGAATCAGACTCACTGTAGGCTTTCCTTAATCTAAAAATAATTGGAAGGGCATTGTCATTAATCATGGAGGTAAGTATATTTTATTATAGCCTGAATACCAAACCATTTTAATTTTGACGGTTCATAAAAACAGAATAATAATGAAGCATAATGTAAAAAAGCACACACCTCTGAAAATATAATGGGCATTTGGTTATTTCAAATTCAATATTGATGCATTTTTAATATCTCCTATTCATATGTTCACATTTCCCACTTTTAGTTATAGTGCATTGAAATTTGTGAAAGAAGAATATTACTGCATCTATGAATACATAAGCTTGAAAAATTCAACACACAAAAACTGAACCAAAATAAACCCCATACAAATGGGTACGCCATCATCGTTCATTAATAAATAACTATGCTCAGTCCATAAATAATAGACATTGATTATCAACATTTTCTACCTGCATATTTTCAGCAGAACAGGGGATATATAGTTCTTCTAATATCTGCTCTATGCAAGGGCTAAAGATTCTGAAAATTCACAGAAGTCGTTCTTTATGTTATGTGTTTTCCAAGCCCCAGCAATTGTTCAAACCACACTAATCGCCTTCAGTGAAACGCAGGACACTAAAATCTTATTGAAAATTAGGTTCAATGGAATGAGAGTCGCAGGAAAACCCTGAATGCCTAGTGGATATGTACAATAACCAAAGGGTCCAGATAAAGGAAAAGGAGTTACTGTAGATGGATTTCAACAACTTTACAACTTTGCCTTGAATTGGCTGTAAGGGGGAGTTACATTAAAAATTAAAATTAAAAATAGATTGCATATTTAAGATGAGAGAAAATATTCTTCTTACATTAAATGCAAATTTTTTGTCAGTCTGATACACAACCTTCGTGAATTTGGTATGTATTTAAGGCAGATTATCTTGGGACAAGGTTCTTAGAGGCCTTTTCCACAACTGATTTCCTTGTTATCTATAAGTTTCTACAATGTCCTCCTTGAAGTCAATCTCCAGATTACAGGGAAAAAAGATAAACTGAGTAGCCTTTGAGGGTTTCCCAACAGTGAAAAATATATATATTTCCATCTCAGTTCTGCATCTGAACTTCTGTGCTCACAGTTTCAAGATAATATACTCGTGCTCGCTTCGGCAGCACATATACTAAAATTGGAACGATACAGAGAAGATTAGCATGGCCCGTGCGCAAGGATGACACGCAAATTCGTGAAGAGTTCCATATTTTTAAATCTGACTAAATGCCCAGACGCCAGCAGAAGATAACGGATCACGCTCAGAAAATTGAACATATGGCCCAGTCAAACGAAGAAACCAATAGTTCAAATGAGATACAGGAGCTGAAACAACTAATGCTGAATATACGAACAGAAATGGAAAACCTCTTCAAAAACAAAATCGATAAATTGAGGGAGGACATGAAGAAGACATGGGCTGAACATAAAGAAGAAATAGAAAAACTGAAAAAACAAATCACAGAACTTATGGAAGTGAAAGATAAAGTAGAAAAGATGGAAAAAACAATGGATACCTACAATGACAGATTTAAAGAAACAGAAGATAGAATTAGTGATTTGGAGGATGAAACATCTGAATTCCAAAAAGAAACAGAAACTATCCGGAAAAGAATGGAAAAATTTGAACAAGGTATCAGGGAACTCAAGGACAATGTGAACCGTACAAATATACGTGTAGTGGGTATCCCAGAAGGAGAAGAGAAGGGAAAAGGAGGAGAAAAACTAATGGAAGAAATTATCACTGAAAATTTCCCAACTCTTATGAAAGATCTAAAATTACAGAACCAAGAAGTGCAGCGCACCCCAAAGAGATTAGACACAAATAGGCGTTCCCCAAGACACTTACTAGTTAGAATGTCAGAGGTCAAGAGAAAGAGAGGATCTTGAAAACAGCAAGAGAAAAACAATCCGTCACATACAAGGGAAACCCAATAAGACTATGTGTAGATTTCTCAGCAGAAACCATGGAAGCTAGAAGACAGTGGGATGATATATTTAAGTTACTAAAAGAGAAAAACTGCCAGCCAAGACTCCTATATCCAGCAAAATTGTCCTTCAAAAATGAGGGAGAAATTAAAACATTCTCAGACAAAAAGTCACTAAGAGAATTTGTGACCAAGAGACCAGCTCTGCAAGAAATACTAAAGGAAGCACTAGAGTCAGATACAAAAAGACAGAAGAGAGAGACATGGAGAAAAGTGTAGAAAGAAGGAAAGTCAGATATGATATATATAATACAAAAGGCAAAATGTTAGAGGAAAATATTATCCAAACAGTAATAACTCTAAATGTCAATGGACTGAATTCCCCAATTAAAAGACATAGACTGGCAGAATGGATTAAAAAACAGGATCCTTCTATATGCTGTCTACAGGAAACACATCTTAGACCCAAAGATAAATATAGGTTGAAAGTGAAAGGTTGGGAAAAGATATTTCATGCAAATAACAACCAGAAAAGAGCAGGAGTGGCTATACTAATATCCAACAAATTAGACTTCAAATGTAAAACAGTTAAAAGAGACAAAGAAGGACACTATATACTATTAAAAGGAACAATTAAGCAAGAAGACATAACAATCATAAATATTTATGCACCGAACCAGAATGCCCCAAAATACGTGAGGAATACACTGCAAACACTGAAAAGGGAAATAGACACATATACCATAATAGTTGGAGACTTCAATTCACCACTCTCATCAATGGACAGAACATCTACACAGAGGATCAATAAAGAAATAGAGAACCTGAATATTACTATAAATGAACTTGACTTAACAGACATTTATAGGACATTACATCCCACAACAGCAGGATACACCTTTTTTTCAAGTGCTCATGGATCATTCTCAAAGATAGACCATATGCTGGGTCACAAAGCAAGTCTTAACAAATTTAAAAATATTGAAATCATACAAAACACTTTCTCGGATCATAAAGGAATGAAGTTGGAAATCAATAATAGGCGGAGTGCCAGAAAATTCATAAATACATGGAGGCTCAACAACACACTCTTAAACAACAAGTGGGTCAAAGAAGAAATTGCAAGAGAAATTAGTAAATACCTAGAGGCAAATGAAAATGAAGACACAACATATCAAAACTTATGGGATGCAGCAAAGGCAGTGCTAAGAGGGAAATTTATTGCCCTAAATGCCTTTATCAGAAAAGAAGAAAAGGCAAAAATGCAGGAATTAACTGTCCACTTGGAAGAACTGGAGAAAGAACAGCAAACTAATCCCAAAGCAAGCAAAAGGAAAGAAATAACAAAGATTAGAGCAGAAATAAATGAAATTGAAAACATGAAAACAATAGAGAAAATCAATAAGACCAGAAGTTGGTTCTATGAGAAAATCAACAAGATTGATGGGCCCTTAGCAAGATTGACAAAAAGAAGAAGAGAGAGGATGCAAATAAATAAGATTAGAAATGAAAGAGGAGACATAACTACTGACCTCACAGAAATAAAGGAGGTAATAACAGGATACTATGAACAACTTTACGCTAATAAATACAACAATTTAGAAGAAATGGACAGGTTCCTGGAAAGACATGAACAATCAACTTTGACTCAAGAAGAAATAGACGACCTCAACAAACCAATCACAAGTAAAGAGATTGAATTAGTTATTCAAAAGCTCCCTAAAAAGAAAAGTCCAGGACCAGACGGCTTCACATGTGAATTCTATCAAACATTCCAGAAAGAATTAGTACCTACTCTCCTCAAACTCTTCAACATAATCGAAGTGGAGGGAAAACTACCTAATTCATTCTATGAAGCCAACATCACCCTCATACCAAAACCAGGCAAAGATATTACAAAAAAAGAAAACTACAGACCAATCTCTCTAATGAATAAAGATGCAAAAATCCTCAATAAAATTCTAGCAAATCGTATCCAACAACACATTAAAAGAATTATACATCATGACCAAGTAGGATTCATTCCAGGTATGCAAGGATGGTTCAACATAAGAAAATCAATTAATGTAATACACCATATCAACAAATCAAAGCAGAAAAATCACATGATCATCTCAATTGATGCAGAGAAGGCATTTGACAAGATTCAACATCCTTTCCTGCTGAAAACACTTCAAAAGATAGGAATACAAGGGAACTTCCTTAAAATGATAGAGGGAATATATGAAAAACCCACAGCTAATATCATCCTCAATGGGGAAAAATTGAAAACTTTCCCCCTAAGATCAGGAACAAGACAAGGATGTCCACTATCACCACTATTATTCAACATTGTGTTGGAAGTTCTAGCCAGAGCAATTAGGCAAGAAAAAGAAATACAAGGCATCAAAATTGGAAAGGAAGAAGTAAAATTATCACTGTTTGCAGACGATATGATACTATATGTAGAAAACCCAGAAAAATCCACAACAGAATTACTAGAGCTAATAAATGAGTACAGCAAAGTAGCAGGCTACAAGATCAACATTCAAAAATGTGTAGCTTTTCTATACACTAGTGTCATGGTTAGGGACAGGTGTCAACTTGGCCAAGTTGTGGTACCTGTTCATCTGATTGGGCAAGCGTTGGCCTGTCTGTTGCAATGAGGACATTTCATAGGATTAGGTCATGATCACGTTAGCTACATCCACAGTTGATTCCATTTGTAATCAGCCAAAGGGGAGTGTCTTCTGCAATTAGTGATGCTGAATGCAATCATGGGAAGCCTTTTAAGGAGGACTCAGAGGAGACAGGTTGCATTCCTGCTTTGGCTGGCGAGCCTCTCCTGTGGAGTTCATCCAGGCCATCCATTGGAGTCATCGGCTTCGCAGCCTGCCCTGTGGATTTTGGACTCTGCGTTCCTACGGTCACGTGAGACACTTTTATAAATTTTATATTTGCAAGTGTTCCCTGTTGATTCTGTTTCTCTAGAGAACCCTAACTAATACATCTTGGTACAAGGAGTGGTTCTTAAGGAACAGAATCTTAAAAATGGGTTTTTATGAATGGTTTTCTACTCTGACTGGGCTCAGAGACACTAAGGACTCTGATTCCCATAATCAGAATGACACTCCCAATCCATGGACTGAGTTGGCAAAGGAGATAGTCAAAATATCATCATTCGATTCTCCTAATGCTTCGCTTGTACGAAGCCAGACTCTGGGGGATAATGTTTTTGACACCTTTACAGAGTTTTGCAGAAATAAGAGTTATAGAGATGTTGGTTGGTTGTTGTTAGATACACTGTCTGCATTAAAGGGTGAAAGGGATGGGCTTAAGGCTTCAAACAAGAAGCTTAAGTGCCGTCTGAAAGATGTAGAGGTTTCTATGAGTATCCTGAAGGAAAATTTTATTTCCTGTAGCCGTAGACTTGAGATCTCTGAAAATCAGACTCAGAATCTTATTGTTAGAGTAGCAACTTTACAACGTAAACAGAAATCTCAGTCTTGCATGGTGTCTGCCGTTAAAGTGAGGGCATTGATTGGAAAGGAGTGGGACCCTGAAAAATAGGATGGTGACATATGGATTGATAATGATGTTGGGGGTGAGGTTGAAACCCTAGACCATGCTGAGCCTTCTTTAGATAACCCTTTAATAGTCTGCCCTGAGGACATAGCCGCCCCACCTTCAGCCTGCCTTGAGGAATTGGCCACCCAACCTCCTCCTGAAGGGATTAGCCCTAGAGTTATTAATCCTGTTTCACCAGAGGAAACTGCAAATGAAAGCCCTGAAGCAAATGGCTTGGAAGATATTTCTAATTCTTTTCATGACCCACCCCCACCACCCCTCATTTCTTCTAGACCTATAACTAGACTAAAGTCCCAACAGGCCCCTATAGGTGAGGTACAAAGTATCACACATGAGGAGGTACGTTATACTCCAAAAGAACTGTGTGAGTTTTCCAATTTATATAGACAGAAATCAGGGGAATATGTGTGGCAATGGATTTTAAGAGTGTGGGATAATGGTGGGAGGAATATAAGGCTGGATCAGGCTGAATTTATTGATATGGGCCCACTAAGCAGAGATTCTGCATTCAATGTTATAGCTAGAGCAGTCAGAAAAGGTGTTAACAGCTTGTTTGGGTGGTTGGTTGAAACATGGATCAAAAGGTGGCCAACATTACCTGAGGTTGAAATGCCAGAACTGCCCTGGTATAATGTAGATGAGGGGATCCAGAGGCTTAGAGAGATTGGGATGTTAGAGTGGATTTATCATGCAAAGCCTGCTCTTACACCCCAGGAATGTCCAGAAGATGCACCTTTTACCAGAACAGTGAGAAATAAGTTTGTGAGACTAGCACCATCATCCCTCAAGAGCTCTGTGGTTGCACTTCTCTGTAGGTCAGATATTACTGTAGGAACTGCTGTCACTGAGCTGGAATCCTTAAACACAATGGGGATGACAGGATCCCGAGTTGGCAGAAGCCAGGTGGCAGCACTTAATCACCAAAGACAGGGTAGACACGGGTATTATAATAGACAACAAACTCAAAGGAGGCATCAAAATTATATGACATGCAGAGATTTGTGGCATTGGCTAGTAAATCATGGGGTGCCTAGAAATACAACAGAAGGGCAGTCTACTAAATTCTTGTTGGAGCTGTATAAACAAAAGAGTTCTAGGTCAAGGGAACAGAAGTCTAACCTGAATTACAAAAACACAGAGTCACGGCCCCTTAATCAATTTCCAGACTTGAAACAGTTTACAGACCCTGAGCCCCTTGAATGAAGGGGAGGCCAGGTCCCTATGGGGAAGAAACCTGTTACACTGCCACAAATTTATACTGTTGACCTTCCTCTAAGTCTTCCTCAAGGAGACCGACGGCCTTTTACCAGGGTAACTGTGCATTGGGGAAAAGGAAATGATCAGATATTTCGGGGATTATTAGACACTGGTTCAGAAGTGACATTAATTCCAGGGGACCCAAAACGTCACTCTGGACCACCAGTCAGAGTGGGGGCTTATGGAGGCCAGGTGATCAATGGAGTTTTAGCTCAGGTCCGTCTCACAGTGGGTCCAGTGGGCCCCCGGACCCATCCTGTAGTTATTTCCCCAGTTCCGGAATGTATAATTGGCATAGACATACTGAGCAACTGGCAGAATCCCCACGTTGGTTCTCTAACTAGTGCAGTGAGGGCTATTATGGTGGGAAAGGCCAAGTGGAAGCCACTAGAACTGCCCCTACCAAGCAAAATAGTAAATCAAAAGCAATACCGTATTCCTGGAGGGATTGCAGAGATTACTGCCACTCTTAAGGACTTGAAAGATGCAGGGGTGGTGATTCCCACCACATCCCCATTCAACTCTCCTATTTGGCCTGTGCAGAAAACAGATGGGTCTTGGAGAATGACAGTGGATTATCGTAAACTCAACCAGGTGGTAACTCCAATTGCAGCTGCTGTTCCAGATGTAGTATCATTGCTTGAGCAAATCAATACATCCCCTGGTACCTGGTATGCAGCTATTGATCTGGCAAATGCTTTTTTCTCAATAGCTATTAGTAAGGACCACCAGAAACAGTTTGCTTTCAGCTGGCAAGGTCAGCAATATACTTTCACGGTCCTACCTCAGGGGTATATCAACTCTCCAGCCCTATGTCATAATCTTGTTCGCAGAGACCTTGATCGTTTCTGCCTCCCACAAGACATCACACTGGTCCATTATATTGATGATATCATGTTGATTGGACCTAGTGAACAAGAAGTAGCAACTACTCTAGATTTACTGGTAAGGCATTTGCGTGTCAGAGGATGGGAGATAAATCCAACAAAAATACAGGGGCCTTCCACCTCAGTAAAATTTCTAGGTGTCCAGTGGTGTGGGGCTTGTCGAGATATCCCTTCTAAGGTGAAGGATAAATTGCTGCATCTGGCCCCTCCCACAACCAAAAAAGAGGCACAACGCCTAGTTGGTCTTTTTGGATTTTGGCGACAACATATTCCACATTTGGGTGTGCTACTCCGGCCCATTTATCGAGTGACCAGAAAAGCTGCTAATTTTGAGTGGGGACCTGAACAAGAGGAGGCTCTGTGACAGGTCCAGGCTGCTGTGCAAGCTGCTCTGCCACTTGGGCCATATGATCCAGCAGATCCAATGGTGCTGGAAGTGTCAGTGGCAAATAGAGATGCTGTCTGGAGCCTTTGGCAGGCCCCAGTAGGAGAATCACAACGCAGACCCTTAGGATTTTGGAGCAAAGCCTTACCATCTGCTGCAGATAACTACTCTCCTTTTGAGAAACAGCTTTTGGCCTGCTACTGGGCCTTAGTAGAGACTGAACGCTTAACCATGGGCCACCAAGTTACCATGAGACCTGAGTTGCCTATCATGAGTTGGGTGTTGTCTGACCCACCAAGCCATAAAGTTGGGCGTGCACAGCAGCACTCTATTGTAAAGTGGAAATGGTATATACAAGATAGAGCCAGAGCAGGTCCTGAAGGCACAAGTAAGTTACATGAAGAAGTGGCACAGATGCCCATGGTTTCCACTCCTGCTGCCACATTACCTTCTCTTTCCCAGACCAGAGCTATGGCCTCTTGGGGAGTTCCTTACAGTGAATTGACTGAGGAAGAGAAAACTCGGGCCTGGTTTACAGATGGTTCAGCACGATATGCAGGTACCACCCGAAAGTGGACAGCTGCAGCATTACAACCCCTTTCTGGGGTGTCTTTAAAGGACAGTGGTGAGGGGAAATCCTCCCAGTGGGCAGAACTTCGAGCAGTGCACCTGGTTGTTCATTTTGCTTGGAAGGAAAACTGGCCAGAGGTGCGTTTGTATACTGACTCATGGGCTGTTGCTAATGGTTTGGCTGGATGGTCAGGGACTTGGAAAGACCATAATTGGAAAATTGGTGACAAAGAGGTCTGGGGAAGAAGTATGTGGATAGACCTTTCTGAGTGGGCTAAAAACATGAAGATATTTGTGTCCCATGTGAATGCACACCAGAGGATGACTTCAGCAGAGGAAGATTTTAATAATCAAGTGGATAAGATGACCCGTTCTATGGATACCAGTCAGCCTGTTTCCCCAGCAACTCCTGTTATTGCCCAATGGGCTCATGAACAAAGTGGTCATGGTGGTAGGGATGGAGGTTATGCATGGGCTCAGCAGCATGGACTTCCACTCACCAAGGCTGACCTGGCTACAGCCACTGCTGAGTGCCCAATCTGCCAGCAGCAGAGACCCACACTCAGCCCCCGATATGGCACCATTCCCCGAGGTGACCAGCCAGCTACATGGTGGCAGGTTGATTACATTGGACCACTCCCTTCATGGAAGGGGCAGCGATTTGTTCTAACTGGAATAGACACATACTCTGGATATGGGTTTGCTTTCCCTGCACGCAATGCTTCTGCCAAAACTACTATCCGTGGGCTTACAGAATGCCTTATCCATCGCCATGGTATTCCACATAGCATTGCTTCGGATCAAGGAACACACTTCACAGCAAATGAAGTGCGGGAATGGGCACATGCTCATGGAATTCTCTGGTCTTACCATGTTCCCCATCATCCAGAAGCAGCTGGATTGATAGAACGGTGGAATGGCCTTTTGAAAACTCAATTACGGTGCCAACTAGGTGGCAAAAACTTGAAAGGCTGGGGTAATGTTCTCCAGGAAGCTGTGTATGCTGTGAATCAGCGTCCACTGTATGGTGCTGTTTCTCCCATAGCCAGGATCCATGGGTCCAGGAACCAAGGGGTGGAAATGGGTGTGGTGCCACTCACTATTACTCCTAGTGATCCACTAGGAAAATTTTTGCTTCCTGTCCCTGCTACCCTGAGTTCTGCTGGTCTACAGGTTTTAGTTCCAAAACGGGGTGTGCTTTCTCCAGGAGAAACAACAGTGATACCACTGAACTGGAAGTTAAGATTGCCACCTGGCCACTTTGGGCTACTTATGCCTCTGGATCAACACACCAAGAAGGGAATTACATTATTGTCTGGGGTAATTGACCCTGACTATCAGAAGGAAGTAGGACTGCAACTACATAATGGAGGTAAAGAAGAGTTTTCTTGGAATATAGGAGATCCCCTGGGGCGTCTATTAGTACTACCATGCCCTGTAATTAAAATCAATGGAAAACTGCAACAACACAATCCAGGCAGGACCACTAATGGCTCTGAGACTTCAGGAATGAAAGTTTGGGTCACCCCACCAGGCAAAGAACCACGGCCAGCTGAAGTGCTTGCTGAGGGGAAAGGGAACATGGAATGGGTAGTGGAAGAAGGTAGTGATAAATATGAACTTCGACCACGTGATCAGTTACAGAAACGAGGACTGTAATGCTGTTTTGTTTGTGTTATACTATTTAAGTTGTAAGATATCAAGTTTAAGAATGAATGTTGCCCAAGGATTTGCACCCTATTCTGGAGAGATTTAATGTGTTTCCAGTTATATGCAGGACAGTTGAGTATTGTCAGGTAAAAGGAAAAAATGTGTGCTTGTTTTCATTTGGAAATTAAGTATGGTCTAAGGTGATATATATATATAGGTGCCAAGTTGACAAGGGGTGGACTGTCATGGTTAGGGACAGGTGTCAACTTGGCCAAGTTGTGGTATCTGTTCATCTGATTGGGCAAGCGTTGGCCTGTCTGTTGCAATGAGGACATTTCATAGGATTAGGTCATGATCACGTTAGCTACATCCACAGTTGATTCCATTTGTAATCAGCCAAAGGGGAGTGTCTTCTGCAATTAGTGATGCTGAATGCAATCATGGGAAGCCTTTTAAGGAGGACTCAGAGGAGACAGGTTGCATTCCTGCTTTGGCTGGCGAGCCTCTCCTGTGGAGTTCATCCAGGCCATCCATTGGAGTCATCGGCTTCGCAGCCTGCCCTGTGGATTTTGGACTCTGCGTTCCTATGGTCACGTGAGACACTTTTATAAATTTTATATTTGCAAGTGTTCCCTGTTGATTCTGTTTCTCTAGAGAACCCTAACTAATACAACCAGTAATGAACAAGCTGAGGGGGAAATCAAGAAACGAATCCCATTTACAATCGCAACTAAAAGAATAAAATACCTAGGAATAAATTTAATCAAAGAGACAAAAAACCTATATAAAGAAAACTACAAAGCACTGTTAAAAGAAATCACAGAAGAACTAAATAGATGCAAGGGCATACCGTGTTCATGGATTGGAAGACTAAATATAGTTAAGATGTCAATCCTACCTAAATTGATTTACAGATTCAATGCAATACCAATCAAAACCCCAACAACTTATTTTTCAGAAATAGAAAAACCAATAAGCAAATTTATCTGGAAGGGCAGGGTGCCCCGAATTGCTAAAAACATCTTGAGGAAAAGAAACGAAGCTGGAGGTCTCGCGCTGCCTGACTTTAAGGCATATTATGAAGCCACAGTGGTCAAAACAGCATGGTATTGGCATAAAGATAGATATATCCACCAATGGAATCGAATAGAGTGCTCAGATATAGACCCTCTCATCTATGGACATTTGATCTTTGATAAGGCAGTCAAGCCAACTCACCTGGGACAGAACAGTATCTTCAATAAATGGTGCCTAGAGAACTGGATATCCATATGCAAAAGAATGAAAGAAGACCCATCTCTCACACCCTATACAAAAGCTAACTCAAAATGGATCAAAGATCTAAACATTAGGTCTAAGACCATAAAACAGTTAGAGGAACATGTTGGGAGATATCTTATGGATCTTACAACTGGAGGTGGTTTTATGGACCTTAAACCTAAAGCAAGAACACTGAAGAAGGAAATAAATAAATGGGAGCTCCTCAAAATTAAACACTTTTGTGCATCAAAGAACTTCATCAAGAAAGTAGAAAGACAGCCTACACAATGGGAGACAATATTTGGAAACGACATATCAGATAAAGGTCTAGTATCCAGAATTTATAAAGAGATTGTTCAACTCAACAACAAAAAGACAGCCAACCCAATTAAAAAATGGGAAAAAGACTTGAACAGACACCTACCAGAAGAGGAAATACGGATGGCCAAGAGGCACATGAAGAGATGCTCAATGTCCCTGGCCATTAGAGAAATGCAAATCAAAACCACAATGAGATATCATCTCACACCCACCAGAATGGCCATTATCAACAAAACAGAAAATGACAAGTGCTGGAGAGGATGCGGAGAAAGAGGCACACTTATCCACTGTTGGTGGGAATGTCAAAGGGTGCAACCACTGTGAAAGGCAGTTTGGCGGTTCCTCAAAAAGCTGAATATAGAATTGCCATACGACCCAGCAATACCATTGCTAGGTATCTACTCAAAGGACTTAAGGGCAAAGACACAAACGGACATTTGCACACCAATGTTTATAGCAGCGTTATTTACAATTGCAAAGAGATGGAAACAGCCAAAATCTCCATCAACAGAAGAGTGGCTAAACAAACTGTGGTATATACATATGATGGAATATTATGCAGCTTTAAGACAAGATAAACTTATGAACCATGTAATAACATGGATGGACCTAGAGAATATTATGCTGAGTGAATCCAGCCAAAAACTAAAGGACAAATACTGTATGGTCCCACTGATGTGAACGGACATTCGAGAATAAACTTGAAATATGTCATTGGTAACAGAGTTCAGCAGGAGTTAGAAACAGGGTAAGACAATGGGTAATTGAAGCTGAAGGGATACAGACTGTGCAATAGGACTAGATACAAAAACTCAAAAATGGACAGCACAATAATACCTAATTGTAAAGTAATCATGTTAAAATACTGAATGAAGCTGCATCTGAGCTATAGGGTTTTTTTTGTTTTTGTTTGTTTGTTGGTTTGTTTGTTGTTGTTGTTTTTTACTATTATTACTACTTTTATTTCTTTTCTTTATATTAACATTTTATATCTTTTTCTGTTGTGTTGCTAGTTCCTCTAAACCAATGCAAATGTACTAAGAAACAATGATCATGCATCTATGTGATGATGTTAAGAATTACTGAGTGCAGATGTAAAATGGTATGATTTCTAAATGTTGTGTTAATTTCTTTTTTTTTTCTTTCCGTTAATAAAAAAAGATAATATACTCATGAATATATCTAAAAAGAATAAATGAATAAATAAATATGACTGCACAGCTACATGACAGCGCACCCCATTTTCCGAATATAAATGCACTTGTTAGAGTTCTAAGGCTATTGCAAGTTGGTAAACACACCTTTCTTATTTATACAAGTAAGCAAGCCAATGCATAGTTCTTTGACATCTCAGATAATTAAATGGAGTTAGTGACCTGAAAAGACAGGACACTAGATAGTGCAAAAAAGTGACATAAAGAAATGAAGACTTCTGCTATGGGTAACCACAAGGGTAATCACGCATGTCAGTAGCATTTTATAGTTTTCTTTGGTATGTAATTCCACATTTAGCATTGCTTGTAGGGTAGGTCTAATGCATACAAACTCCCTCAGCGTCTATCTGGGAATGTCTTAATTCCTCTCTCATTTTTGAAAACCAGTTTCTCCAGATACAATGTTTGTGTTTGCCAATTGCTTTCTTTCAGCACTTTAAATATTTCCTCCCACTGCCTTCTTGCCTCCATGTTTTTTTGTTTTTTTTATTAATTAAAAAAAATTAACTAACACAACATTTAGAAATCATTCCATTCTACATATGCAATCAGTAATTCTTAATATCATCACATAGGTGTATGGTAATCATTTCTTAGTACATATGCATCGATTTAGAGAAAGAAATAGCAAGACAACAGAAAAAAATAAAATGATAATATAGAGAGAAAATAAAAATAAAAATAAAAAGTACAAAAATATATACGAAAAAAAACTATAGCTCAGATGCAGCTTCATTCAGTGTTTTAACATAATTACATTACAATTAGGTATTATTGCGCTGACCATTTTTTTTTTTTTTTTTTTTTTTTTTAGAAATCATACCATTCTACATATGCAATCAGTAACTCTTAACATCATCACATAGATGCATGATCATCGTTTCTAAGTGCATTTGCATTGGTTTAGAAGAACTAGCAATATAACTGAAAAAGATATAGAATGTTAATATAGAGAAAAAAAAATAAAACTAATAATAGTAAGAACAAAACAAAACAAAACAAAACTAAACAAAAACCTATAGCTCGGATGCAGCTTCATTCAGTGTTTTAACATGATTACTTTACAATTAGGTATTATTGTACTGTCCATTTTTGAGTTTTTGTATCTAGTCCTATTGCACAGTCTGTATCCCATCAGCTCCAATTACCCATTCTCTTACTCTGTTTCTAACTCCTGTTGAACTCTGTTACCAATGACATATTCCAAGTTTATTCTCGAGTGTCGATTCACATCATTGGGACCATACAGTATTTGTCTTTTAGTTTTTGGCTAGACTCACTCAGCATAATGTTCTCTAGGTCCATCCATGTTATTACATGCTTCATAAGTTTATCCTGCCTTAAAGCTGCATAATATTCCATCGTATGTATATACCACAGTTTGTTTAGCCACTCTTCTGTTGATGGACATTTTGGCTGTTTCCATCTCTTTGCAATTGTAAATAACGCTGCTATAAACATTGGTGTGCAAATGTCCGTTTGTGTCTTTGCCCTTAAGCCCTTTGAGTAGATACACAGCAATGGTATTGCTGGGTCGTATGGCAATTCTATATTCAGCTTTTTGAGGAACCGCCAAACTGCCTTCCACAGTGGTTGCACCATTTGGCATTCCCACCAACAGTGGATAAGTGTGCCTCTTTCACCGCATCCTCTCCAGCACTTGTCATTTTCTGTTTTGTTGATAATGGCCATTCTGGTGGGTGTGAGATGATATCTCATTGTGGTTTTGATTTGCATTTCTCTAATGGCCAGGGACATTGAGCATCTCTTCATGTGCCTTTTGGCCATTTGTATTTCCTCCTCTGAGAGGTGTCTATTCAAGCCTTTTTCCCATTTTGTAATTGGGTTGGCTGTCTTTTTGTTGTTGTGTTGAACAATCGCATTATAAATTCTGGATACTAGAACTTTATCTGATATATCGTTTCCAAAATTTGATTCCCATTGTGTAGGCTGTCTTTCTACTTTCTTGATGAAGTTCTTTGATGCACAAAAGTGTTTAATTTTGAGGAGCTCCCATTTATTTATTTCCTTCTTCAGTGCTCTTGCTTTAGGTGTAAGGTCCATAAAACTGCCTCCAATTGTAAGATTCATAAGATATCTCCCTACATTTTCCTCTAACTGTTTTATGGTCTTAGACCTAATGTTTAGACCTTTGATCCATTTTGAGTTAACTTTTGTGTAGGGTGTGAGATATGGGTCTTCTTTCATTCTTTTGCATATGGATATCCAGTTCTCTAGGCACCATTTATTGAAGATACTGTTCTGTCCCAGGTGAGTTGGCTTGACTGCCTTATCAAAGATCAAACGTCCATAGATGAGAGGGTCTATATCTGAGCACTCTATTCGATTCCATTGGTCCATATATCTATCTTTATGCCAATACCATGCTGTTTTGACCACTATGGCTTCATAAAATGCCTTAAAGTCAGGCAGTGCAAGACCTCCAGCTTCGTTTTTTTTCCTCAAGATGTTTTTAGCAATTCGGGGCAACCTGCCCTTCCAGATAAATTTGCTTATTGGTTTTTCTATTTCTGAAAAATAAGTTGTTGGGATTTTGATTGGTATTGCATTGAATCAGTAAATCAATTTAGGTAGGATTGACATCTTAACTATATTTAGTCTTCCAATCCATGAACACGGTATGCCCTTCCATCTATTTAGGTCTTCTGTGATTTCTTTTAGCAGTTTTTTGTAGTTTTCTTTATATAGGTTTTTTGTCTCTTTAGTTAAATTTATTCCTAGGTATTTTATTCTTTTAGTTGCAATTGTAAATGGGATTCGTTTCTTGATTTCTCCCTCTGCTTGCTCATTGCTAGTGTATAGAAATGCTACAGATTTTTGAATGTTGATCTTGTAACCTGCTACTTTGCTGTACTCATTTATTAGATCTAGTAGTTTTGTTGTGGATTTTTCCGGGTTTTCGACGTATAGTATCATATCGTCTGCAAACAGTGATAGTTTTACTTCTTCCTTTCCAATTTTGATGCCTTGTATTTCTTTATCTTGTCTAATTGCTCTGGCTAGAACCTCCAACACAATGTTGAATAATAGTGGTGATAGTGGACATCCTTGTCTTGTTCCTGATCTTAGGGGGAAAGTTTTCAATTTTTCCCCATTGAGGATGATATTAGCTGTGGGTTTTTCATATATTCCCTCTATCATTTTAAGGAAGCTCCCTTGTATTCCTATCTTTTGAAGTGTTTTCAACAGGAAAGGATGTTGAATCTTGTCAAATGCCTTCTCTGCATCAATTGAGATGATCATGTGATTTTTCTGCTTTGATTTGTTGATATGGTGTATTACATTAATTGATTTTCTTATGTTGAACCATCCTTGCATACCTGGGATGAATCCTACTTGGTCATGATGTATAATTCTTTTAATGTGTTGTTGGATACGATTTGCTAGAATTTTATTGAGGATTTTTGCATCTATATTCATTAGAGAGATCGGCCTGTAGTTTTCTTTTCTTGTAATATCTTTGCCTGGTTTTGGTATGAGGGTAATGTTGGCTTCATAGAATGAATTAAGTAGTTTTCCCTCCGCTTCGATTTTTTTGAAGAGTTTGAGGAGAGTTAGTACTAATTCTTTCTGGAATGTTTGATAGAATTCACATGTGAAGCTGTCAGGTCCTGGACTTTTCTTTTTAGGAAGCTTTTGAATGACTGATTCAATTTCTTTACTTGTGATTGGTTTGTTGAGGTCATCTATGTCTTCTTGAGTCAAAGTTGGTTGTTCATGTCTTTCCAGGAACCCGTCCATTTCCTCTAAATTGTTGTATTTATTAGCGTAAAGTTGTTCATAGTATCTTGTTATTACCTCCTTTATTTCTGTGAGGTCAGTAGTTATGTCTCCTCTTCCATTTCTGATCTTATTTATTTGCATCCTCTCTCTTCTTCTGTTTGTCAATCTTGCTAAGGGCCCATCAATCTTATTGATTTTCTCATAGAACCAACTTCTGGCCTTATTGATTTTCTCTATTGTTTTCATGTTTTCAATTTCATTTATTTGTGCTCTAATCTTTGTTATTTCTTTCCTTTTGCTTACTTTGGGATTAGCTTGCTGTTCTTTCTCCAGTTCTTCCAAATGGATAGTTAATTCCTGAATTTTTGCCTTTTCTTCTTTTCTGATATAGGCATTTAGGGCAATAAATTTCCCTCTTAGCACTGCCTTTGCTGCATCCCATAAGTTTTGATATGTTGTGTTTTCATTTTCATTCGCCTCGAGGTATTTGCTAATTTCTCTAGCAATTTCTTCTTTGACCCACTCGTTGTTTAGGAGTGTGCTGTTGAGCCTCCACGTATTTGTGAATTTTCTGGCACTCCGCCTACTATTGATTTCCAACTTCATTCCTTTATGATCCGAGAAAGTGTTTTGTATGATTTCAATATTTTTAAATTTGTTAAGACTTGCTTTGTGACGCAGCATATGGTCTATCTTTGAGAATGATCCATGAGCACTTGAGAAAAAGGTGTATCTTGCTGCTGTGGGATGTAATGTCCTATAAATGTCTGTTAAGTCTAGCTCATTTATAGTAATATTCAGATTCTCTATTTCTTTATTGATCCTCTGTCTAGATGTTCTGTCCATTAATGAGAGTGGTGAATTAAGTCTCCAACTATTATGGTATATGAGTCTATTTCCCTTTTCAGTGTTTGCAGTGTATTCCTCATGTATTTTGGGGCATTCTGGTTTGGTGCATAAATATTTATGATTGTTATGTCCTCTTGTTTAATTGTTCCTTTTATTAGTATATAGTGTCCTTCTTTGTCACTTTTAACTGTTTTACATTTGAAGTCTAATTTGTTGGATATTAGTATAGCCACTCCTGCTCTTTTCTGGTTGTTATTTGCATGAAATATCTTTTCCCAACCTTTCACTTTCAACCTATGTTTATCTTTGGGTCTAAGATGTGTTTCCTGTAGACAGCATATAGAAGGATCCTGTTTTTTAATCCATTCTGCCAATCTATGTCTTTTGATTGGGGAATTCAGTCCATTGACATTTAGTGTTATTACTGTTTGGATAATATTTTCCTCTAACATTTTGCCTTTTGTATTATATATATCATATCTGATTTTCCTTCTTTCTACACTCTTCTCCATACCTCTCTCTTCTGTCTTTTTGTATCTGACTCTAGTGCTTCCTTTAGTATTTCTTGCAGAGCTGGTCTCTTGGTCACAAATTCTCTCAGTGACTTTTTGTCTATAAATGTTTTAATTTCTCCCTCATTTTTGAAGGATAATTTTGCGGGATATAGGAGTCTTGGTTGGCAGTTTTTCTCTTTTAGTAATTTAAATATATCATCCCACTGTCTTCTAGCCTTCATGGTTTCTGCTGAGAAATCTACACATAGTCTTATTGGGTTTCCCTTGTATGTAATGGATTGTTTTTCTCTTGCTGCTTTCAAGATCCTCTCTTTCTCTTTGACCTCTGACATTCTAACTAGTAAGTGTCTTGGAGAACGCCTATTTGGGTCTAATCTCTTTGGGGTGCGCTGCACTTCTTGGATCTGTAATTTTAGGTCTTTCATAAGAGTTGGGAAATTTTCAGTGATAATTTCTTCCATTAGTTTTTCTCCTCCTTTTCCCTTCTCTTCTCCTTCTGGGACACCCACAACATGTATATTTGTGCGCTTCATATTGTCCTTGAGTTCCCTGATACCCTGTTCAAATTTTTCCATTCTTTTCTCGATAGTTTCTGTTTGTTTTTGGAATTCAGATGTTCCATCCTTCAAATCACTAATTCTTTCTTCTGTCTCTTTAAATCTATCATTGTAGGTATCCATTATTTTTTCCATCTTTGCTACTTTATCCTTCACTTCCATAAGTTCTGTGATTTGTTTTTTCAGTTTTTCTATTTCTTCTTTATGTTCAGCCCATGTCCTCTTCATGTCCTCCCTCAATTTATCAATTTCATTTTTGAAGAGGTTTTCCATTTCTGTTCGTATATTCAGCATTAGTTGTCTCAGCTCTTGTATCTCATTTGAGCTATTGGTTTGTTCCTTTGACTGGGCCATATTCTCAATCTTTTGAGCGTGGACAGTTATCTTCTGCTGCTGGCGTCAGGGCATTTATTCAGATTTCTCTGGGTATCGGACCCAGCAAGGTTGTAAGATTTTTCTGTGAAATCTCTGGGATCTGTTTTTTTTATCTTGCCCAGTAGGTGGCGCACCTGGCACACGTTTGTCTCAAGTGTTTGGAATGGTTCCCCCCCAGTCACCGATCTCCGTGGCCTGGGGATTTCCGATCCAATTCTCTCCGTTGGCTCAGGGGCCGCGCATGGTGGGGGCGTCAGCTGCCGCGGCTTGAGGGGACCCTGTGGCTGGTCGCCGGCCGCAGTGGGCCTGGGGAATTCGCCACCGGACCAGGAAGTCGCCCGCGGGGGAGGGGCATCGGTCACCAGCTGCCACGGCCTGGGGAATTCCCCACCGGACCAAGAAGCCTCCCGCGGGGAGGGGGGCCACCACGGCTTGGATAGCCCTCTGATCCGAGACTCGTAGCCGCAGACTCAAAGCCGAGACTCGAAGCCGCCCGCAAAAGAGGGGCGCCGGCTGCCTCGGCTTGGGAAACTTGCCTCTCTGAGACTCTCAGCCGGCCCGGGAAGGAGGGAGGGAGTAGCTCCGACCGCCGCAGCTGCCGCTGCTCGGGAAATCGCGCGCTGCTCGGGGATCTCACCGCAGCCGAGTCTCGCAGTCAGACTAGCCAGTCCAGACTGGGTTACGCTGTGTGTCCATTCCCTGCCGTAGCCCCGGGAGCTGTTCTGCACTGTTTCTGTTCACCTATTAGTTGATTTCGAGTCGGAGGAACTAAGACGCATGTACCTTACTAAGCCGCCATCTTGGAACCTCCCGCCTCCATGGTTTTTGATGAGCAATTGGCACTTAATCTCACTGGGGTTCCCTTGTACATAGTATGTTGCTTTTCTCTTCAGCTTTCAGAACTCTGTCCTAGTACTTGGCATTTGACAGTTTGACTTCTATCTGTCTGTACCTGGTTCTCTTTGAGTTTATCCTGTTTGGAGTTTGCTGGATTTTTTAATGTGTACATTAATGTCTTTCACTAAATTTGGGAAATTCTGTCATTATTTACTTGAATATTCCTTCTGCCTCTTTCTCTCCTGGTTCTTCCATAGATTGTATATTGATAAGTCTGATGGTGTTCCACTGTTCTCTTAGGTTCTGTTTGCTTTTTTTCATTTTTTTTTCCTGCTCCTCAGCTCTAATCATTTGAATTATCGAACTGACTTATCTTCAAGTTCACTAATTTTTTTTTTCTCTTGCCACCTGTAGTCTGCTGTTGAAACTGTCTAAGGAATTTTTTTTCCCCCCGGTTACTGTGATCTTCAAATCCACTATTTCTGTTTGTTTCCTTTTTAAGAGTTCTATCTTTTAACTGAAATTCTCACATTGACGATTCATTGATTTCCTGATACCCTTTAGTTTTTTTCTATGTGATTTCCTTCATCTCTTTGGGCATAATGAGGCCATTTTTAAAAATTTCTTGGTATGTCCAAAGTTTGTTCTTCTTTGTTGATGGTTTCTGAATTTTTATCTTGCTCTTTTGGATGGGCCATCATTTCCCGTTTCTTGCTTTGTAATCTTCTGCTGTACATTGTACATTATGATATTTTAATTGGTAACTCTGGTTTTTATTCTCTGTGCTGTCTCCTCCTTAGATCTGTGCCCAGTTAGTGAAATCACAGAGATTTATTTGAGAGCCAGGAGCTAACAAAACAAACAAACTGCATTTCACAGTCTTTGCAAATTGACTCTCTGTTGGCCAGTGCTCTCATTCAGAGTTTGACCCTACTATCGACAAGCTCAGCCTGAGGTGAAAGTGTGGGGCGCTCAGTAGTTTCTGAGCCTGGGTCATGTCTTGGACTTCCTATCTGCAAACTATTTCTGCCTGCAGGGCAATTTCTTGGATGATGAGTCAGTGAGGAGACTGGTACCAGCATACACTCAGTGTGGAATTTGCATAGGGGTTACTCTGCTCCCTCTGGAACAGGGACAGGAGCCCAAAATGTGAACCCAGGCCAGTCACTCACCACTGGGCAGGGGTTGGGGAAGGGCCAGTAAGGGTACTGCGAGCCTTTCCTACCAGGGTTGTTTTTTTAAAGTGCATTTCCTTAACTTGGCATTGATCCACTTATTACATCCCTTTAGCTGCTTTTGGAAGTTTTGAGGAAGATGGTTCTGCCAGATTTTGCTATTTCTTCAAAGATTCTGGGGTACTTGACCCTTGGAGTATCTTACATCGCCATCTTGGCCAACTGGAATTCCTTAATTGCTCATCCTTTGATGCAGTTAATGGATATATGTGAAGAAAGCATCTGGCCTCAAGAGTAGAAAGTGTATCTAGATATTAAAAATCAGTAATAACTAATAATGCAATGCATCTTTCTTATAAGAATCTTAATGTATTGATCCACAAGGGTAGAACTTGAGTCTGTTTGGTGAACCCTAGCACATCTCCCCAAACTAAGGCACTGTCAGGTTTCTGAAGGTCATTAACTTCATTTTTTGTTAAAGTTCATTGCTCTGTCTGGCAGAGTTGATCAGACACTTTGTAAAACTTGACAGAGGGGAGGCAGCATCTACCAGTGGCTCCAATTCTGACCCTTCCTTCTCTTGCTCTTCTCCTGGGGCTCATATGATCCTGAATTACTGCTTCTTACCTTAGTTCACATCTGTGGACTTGGCTTGTCCTCCTAGTCCTACAGTACCTATCATAGCCTGGTGCGGGGATCTCTGCCCATCTGTGCTCCACTGCGGGTGGGAGGACTGCAGTGACCATCGCTCTGAGAACCACCCTGTGATGTGCCACTGCACCACAGGTAGCAACTTGGATTCCTAAACTGGGGAGGAATTCCTGTGTAAGTATTTCAAACCTATTTTACTGGGATTGACCTATGTTTTCTCTCAACAAAAAATAATTGAACATTACTTTGGACCAGGCACTAGGGTAAACATGGGAGAGCATTCCCCATTCCCCAAGGAGGAGTCAGATGATGAACAATTAAACCAACTAGCAAATAAGAAATTGAAGGTAGTAATAACTGTTAGGAAAAGCAAAACAAAACATGCTAATGGTAGAGACTGATGGAAGCAAATTACATTAACTAGGATGAATAGGGGAGGCTTCTTTGAGGGTATGACATTTGATCTGACAACTGAAGGATGAGATGGAGATAGTCGAGTGAAGATCTGGGAGAAAATCACACAGCAGAGGGAAGAGCAGATATAAATTCTCTGGGCTGGGAATGGAGATAAATAGTCAAGGAACCGAGAGAAAGATGGCAAGGCTGGAGCACGGAAAAATTGGGAAGATGAAGGGCAGGGAGGTAGGTATGGGTCAGAATATTTTGTGCCTTATAGGCCATGCCATGGAATTTGGATTTTATTCTAATTGGAATGCTGAAGTCATTAAAATGTTTTACACAGAGGCGTTAGATGAGTCAATTTAAGTTTTTCAAAATATCTCTGACTGAGCTTTGGAGAACAGGATTTTGGTGGTAAAGGAGGAAGGAATATGAATGTTGCTGCAATAGCGTAGGTAAGTGATGACCGTGGTTTGGAGTGTGGAAGCAGGAGAGTCAGAGAAGCCGTATTTAGGAGATGCTTTGCAAGGCAGATTTGACAGAGTTGGACAGGGGATGACTGTGTCTGTGCATGTGTGCGTGCATGTGTCTGTGTGGGCATGTTTATCTGGAAGTGGGGAAGATGGAGAAACAGGATTCCCAGGATTTGGGCTTAAGCCACATGTGAATGATGGAAAAACTAGGAATGGAGCATACAAAGAAATGAATAGCTCTGTCTTAAAAGTTTGAGATTACTACATTAATCACATAGTTCTTTTGCTCAAGAAAAATGGTCTCATAATTTTATAGTCATCTATAAAAGGAATCCATTGCCAGAAAAAAAAAAAAGGTAAAATCAAGTTATCTAATAAAATTATACAACGTGTTGGGAAGAAATGTTCCAAGACCTGGAAATGGGTAAAAGGTATTACAGGGAATCCTTTTCAGGGGAATACTGGGAATCAGAGTGCTCTAGTAGATCTTTTGGGGATTATCAACTTGTTAAGCGCATGTGTTTTGTTACTGACTGGACTATTTTGCAACTCTGTAGGGGTAGAAGTTAAAGTTGTAGAAAATTTAGAGTAATGCATATGATTCTTATCCAGAGCAATGTACATGAATTTTGTCCAGAAAGATACAGCTGATTTCTGCCCTACAGAAAAGATGACTCCAAACATTATATTTTATTGTCCTATGAATAATAAGTTTTGCACTTATTAGCAAATTCATTTTAGCATTCTTGATTGCTTATGTATCTTCCTCCAAATTCTCATTTGCACTAGTGTTGGTATCTGAACAGTTCTCTTCATAATCAAAGAGTTTAATAAAATCTTTGGCACATTTATTTTATGTTTGGATGAAAGCAATTTTTTTTAGCTTTTGAAAAGTCTGTTAACAAGAGTAACAATAATGCATTAAAATCAAGGGACATTTTTGAAGTCCAAACAGAAACTTTTGTGCTGTGATTAGTCCTTTGGTGGTTTCCCTTAAAACACCTGTTTTTGACAACGAGACAGGGAGCAACAGAAACAAGTAAACCTTTAGTCAGTAGAGATATGGGTAAAATTATTTGTGTGCTTAAGTGCATGTGCAATTGCTTCTAAGACACTTACACTGTGGAGGAATTAGTTTTGGTCATAAGCAACTTTGAGAAAACCAGCTTAATTACTATCATAAATCCCATTGTTTAATTTACATATTAAATCTCTAGTGCAATTTACCTTTATGTATCTGACATTTACATAAACAAGTATAACAACCATACTTGCATGTTGCCTATCTTTTGAATTCTTCTTTTTTTCTAATGAAAAGAAAAATAACTCTCTCACGTAATTTCCACATGGTTTTTATTTCTGCTTTGGACCAACAATTTTGTTGTCAGCAAAAGATCTTCAGGGGCTTATAATATCAATCTGTTCATAGCTACAAGCAATGTGATCTAGGAAACCAATTTCTCACAAAGTACTTTCCATGTACCCTTTAAATCTTTCCCCCCCTAAGAATCGTTCCCCTTTCACTTGGCAAAAAAAAAAAAAAGACATCTTTGCAGTTATTGGGAAGGTTAAGCTTATTTATTTATTTATTTTTGTGCTTGGGCAGGCACAGGAAATTGAACCCGGGACTCTGGTCTGGCAGTCGAGAACTCTTCCTGCTAAGCCACTGTGGCCCACCCTTGCTTGGGAAGGCTAAGTTTAAACAAAGGAAGAGTGGGTTACATTTTACCAGTGGTCCACTGGATGAAAGGAAATAAAACATGCACAGGAGTTTATTTCTTCAGTCGACTCTAGCTGCTTTTTTTCTCCTTTATCTACCTCCTTCAAGCTTTCCTAAAATTGGAAACAATAGGTACCGCACTGGATCTCCATATTAAAATGAAAGGAAATCCTAAATGTAACTGCAAGCTTTCACTGACTTTCAAATCACTATGTGTAAGCATAGCCATGCAGGCACACCCACTGGCGTTTCGCACTTAGAAGTCCCTCCTTTGCACATCGGAAGGCATATTTAGGAACACAAAAAACTGTAACCAAAAGAAAAAAAATTAAGATATTAAAGATACTTTAAAAACATTATGTTTTATAGTGGACCAGCATCCCCAATTTTGTCCATGGTATTCACCGAGCGTTTCATAGTGTCATTTTAAATACAAGTAAATTCCGGCCTAAGGGGAGAACACTTATCTAATCACTGAAGTCTAGAGAGTTCTGTTCACAATCCATTTTATTAGCCTCTTATGTCTCCCAACAACCCTGTGAAGTAAATCATTGTTATTATGCTCGAGGCCTCTCTACTTGATTTTAAAAGGCCCTTTGGAGGCAAAGAAAAAGGAAGGGGGTGGGCTGAGTTTTGTTCCTCTAGCTTTTCCCACCTTTAATCTGAAATGGTGTCTGACACTTTAGATGCCAAGGGCTCTGGGGGTCCAGAGGAGCGAGGGTCACACCGATGCTAACTGTGTAGATTCCCAGGAAATCAGACGAAATTCTGATGACATGGACTGAAAAATGATTACATGGGGGCTAGCAATACTGTGCTGCCTGAATGGAGAAAAGAACTGCTCCCTAGTTTCCTCCCTTTGAAGTGATTTCAGCTGCCCAGAGCCACCAAGAAGAAAATCCATCACAGAGAAGAAAGGACATTTCTTCTCCCTCATTCCTTTTATGTTCCCCAATACCTGCCTGTGCCCACTTCACCCGCCCCACCCCATCTCCACCATAGCTTTATATCCAGCTGGGAAGGGAAAAGTTATTCCTAATGCAGCAGATGTAGGGAGCATCAGCAGATGAGCCCTGGAATGGCAGTCAGTTTGGTTTGGTAATAAGGAAACAGCACAAAAGAAACACAGCTTTGGGGCACTGAATCATTACTCTGAGAAACACTATGCAACAGCTGTGGGATGAATCTTGAGAGACAGAGACAGAGACCAGAGACAGAGAATAGAATAGAAGGGAAGAGAAGAGAAAAGAGAAGGAGATTCAAAGGGCATTCGATCTGTTTCTGTAAAATAAATAGCAAGATATTGCACAGTAGCTCCTTAGGCTTAGAGGAAAGTGACAATGTTCTCTTATTTTTATACCCACCCAGTAAAGCTCTGCACATTATGAGTCTATGTTTTTGTGACTTTATCATACCTAAGCATAAGAATGGGAATTATTTTCTCTGAGTTTGTTCTGAGACAGCATAACAATTTGCAAACAGTTGGAGCACTGGCATACTGATTTCACCTTGAGATTCTCCAATTCTGTTTATGGCACTTCTTTTCCAACTCTAACACACAAGACTAAGGATCAGAAAGAGGGATCTGGAGAAGAGAAAATAAATTAAGGTTCACATGTTTGAAGCAACAAATGTAAAAGAGGGAAAGTAACCAGAATCATAAAAGTTAAAGCTTTACGACAAAGTTATTAGAAACCCTAGATAAAGGTAGAGAAAACTATCCTCATTCCTGGTCCTACAGCTTTTACTTGAGCACTTGCTGCGATGGCAAGTTCAATGCCTCACCGGATAGTTCATTTTATTTCTGAAGAGTTTGGTGACAGAAGTTCTTATTTGGATTTATCCAGGTTCTACGTGTCCAGAATCTTGATAAATAGAGAATCTCTTCTACATTACAGTTATTCAAACACGTGAAGACAGTTAGCGTGTTCCTTAGTCGTCTCAATTATTTCAGCCAATCCTCAAGCCCTGCAGTTGCCAGATCCCCTCTTTGGCACACATTTCAGCTTGTCAGTGAGCATCTTAAAATCTGGCACTTCGAATTGAACATAATCCTCCAGATGTGATCTAATGGTGCAAAGTTCAGTGGACTATTACCATCCTCGATCTGAAGTCTACACTTCATTAGGTCTCGGGTTAGCTTATTTGGCAGCACATCACACTGTTGGAACATGGCGAGCTTACAAGCAGCTAAAGCCCCATGTTACTATCATTTTCCCATATAAATTGTTCTTATCCAGTTTTCCTGACTCTAGAAAAATGGCTTGTTTTGTGAATTTACACGGAGATCTTTTCTCTCATTCTTCTTGCCTGTTAAATATCTGGAATAAACTTAATTTTGTCATTTAATGTGTCCACTGTTGCTTCCCCATTAATTTTAGGAAATATGACTTCTCTGAATCATTCGTTATACTTTGAAGGGACAGACTCACTTAGAACAAAGCTTCACAAAATGTTACTAGAGTCCTGCCCGCAACTTAACTTTGATTAATTACTCAGTTCACTAAGAATAACCTGCTCCACTTTTACTTCATTTTACTGCCATCCATTCTATTTATCTTTAATTTAAAAGGATTGTTAAATGTAGGCTTTGTTGAAACTGAAATCTACTAAACCTGTAACTTCTGATATTTTATGCTGACTAAATGGTATTTTGGGTGGCATGAATTTGTTTTCAGTGAATCTAAGGCAGCTTCTAATGATCGCCAATTCCTTATTTAATTACTCAATAACAACCAATTGCATAACCTAGCAGATCTTTTTTTTGTTTTGTTTTTTTACTCAGGATACCACAATCAAGCCTTTTCCTTTTTTGACCTTGGGATACTACATGTCTGCAATATTCTGATATTCTTGCTCTCCATGACTTTAATGATAGTTTTTAAATATCTTTGGCACAAATTAATGTTTACAATGTGGCATGTACCTAAATCCAGTGTGGATTCTCAATTTTCCTAACTGTTCTTACCATCTCTCAACCCAGGTAACTCAGGAAGGATGAACCACTGGTGAGGTAGTGCTGAAAGTGCTCACTAGAGGGCAGTAGAGGGCTAAGAAGTAGATACGGGTTTGAGTGACAGCTAGTGAGCAGGACCAATAGAACTAAAGGTTAAAGAAGGCCAGTCCCCTGTGGGAGATGCAGGTCGCCGAGGTTTACCCAAAAATTACGGTTTATACGCAGTTCCCATAAGAACCTCGATAGAACTGGGGTATGAACAAAAATGCATCACTCAGCAGAGTGAGGCACTCAGTAAGGAGAAGACGTACAGAAAGATGGGTCCTTTCAGAAGCAATCACAGAACACTTTGTAAGAAGTTTCATACCAACACTGGAAAACAGCCTTATCGCCAGGCATCTGGGTAAGCCCATGTTCAAAGCTAAGATCAAAACAGTACAGATTCACTAATCCTAGCTATAATCTACTGAGTGTTAACTGTATGTCCAGCAATGAAAATGAACCAACAACTTCCATGCTTGGAACAACCATTGGAAAGTAATGTTATCCCCATTCTACAAAGTCGTTTAAAACATTTAAGTGGTAGAAGTGGGATTCGGGCAGAAGCCTGTTGCCCTTCAAAGCCTGCAGTTTCTATGATGCAAGAAGTATCGTATCCTAACTCCATAAACAGGACTCCTGGAGGAGATTACAGCAAAAGCTTGTGGCAGTTTGCTTCAAAGATCTGGCCTCTGTCTTGGAATTTGTGGAAAGTGGAGACATCTCCTTTCCTATATTGGACTTCTAGCTTGTACTAATGATATTTCATCACTCCATCACGATTTGAAGTTCAATTCTGCTTTTTAAGGACAATGCAGGCAACATACATTCTATTTTCTTTAAAGTCTTGAGACAAATGTATACATAAGCATAATGATTTTTTTCTTTTGGTTCTAAAGATTTAATACAATCTTATGCAAGAAAATTCTTGTAATAATTCAAATTTCAAATAAGAAAAGCGCCTTTTGATACAGGATATTGGCTACAAAAAGTGGCAACAGAACCATCTATTGAAAATTCTACCTAGTGAAAGTGTGTACTACCTAAGTAAGAGAGGAAATACTTCTAAGTAAGTAGTATTAATTTCTTTCTAAGTAAGGAGAAAGAAAGACTTCGAATTTTAGAATCGGTAAAACTAGTATTAGGTGAACGTGTAAACTAATCCTGTGATAAAACAACCATTGGCAGCATAATCAAAGGATTCAAAAAATGCTGAATCTTAAATAACTTAGACGAAAGTGAAGTCTGAGTGTTCTGTACAAAAAGAGGGGATGGTTCAAAAAATAACTCATGTGATGACAATGTTACTGATGTCAAAGATACATGAAAATTATTTGAATAAAATTGTTTCTAGAAATGTGAGATTCAAAAAAACAATGTCTAAATTAATATCTTATTTCAAATAGTGTATGGCCCTAAATATATAAAGGAATAAGTGAAGTGTTTAACTACATATTCATATTCCTAAAAATTTATATATCCAGGTTGAGATTTAGAGGCAACCAAAAGTAACAAATCTTTGGACAAATAAGAAAGCTGGTTTAAATATTTTGCCTGGAGAAGGTTAACTCCTTGAGAGCAAATACTACTTCTAATTTGTCTTTATTTCTCCCTAGAGACAGGCAATGGGTCTGGTATATAGTAGATATTACAAAAATGTTTGTTGAACTGAATTAGTCAGTATTGTAAAACACTTTGGAGGTAAAACCTTAGCTAGAACCTTATGTAACTTAATTTATTCTAAATCTTTTCTATTTGGCTGCTGCTGCCTCAAAAATAGTCAGATATTCACTTGTGCAACAAGTTGTTCTTAAAATACATTAGAGATCTCAAAACTCAGAAAAACAACAATAATAATAATAAAAATGATATAATATGATCAAAATATATTTTGGGGTTTCTGAAAGGGCTCCCTCTGGGTTCCTATAGTCATTAATATCTCATTAAATATCTGAATGTATGAAAAATCATTAATAATAGTTTCCTTTGCCTTCCTCCTCCTCAGATATATAAATAAGGTATTCCTTACAGTTAATAAATATTTTTTTAAAATCAATAGATAATGCTTCCATAATAGCTTTCTCTGATCAGAAAAATAATCTGCCAAGATGATGAACAACAAGAAATTCAGGTTTATGAGGTTTTAGACCCACAGTTCATATTACTTGCTTGTGTTTCCATCCTTTATCAGGATACTGGTTTTTAAATATGTAGAAAAGAAAGTTAATGAAATGTTTCCATTTCTGCCTCAAGCAAAATACCCGGGAATCACCATGTTTCAAAAAATAAAAGTATCTCCTTTTCATTCATGAAAGGTTAAACAAAGAAATGTACTTTAAAAGTTTGTATGTCTCCCTAAACTCTCACTGCAAAAACTGTCCCAAAGACAGACAAAGATTTCTGCACCTTTTATACACATTTTGGTATCCAGGGACTATATCCCATAGTGGTGAGCAGATGACCCGAGCTCATACTGGACAGCAATCCATGCAGGGTCCACTTGGAAAACAAGGAAGCCACAGCCTTTTTAAAGGTGGGGCTGTTTCTAAAATATTCATGGACATTAAATACCTTATACTCCAGAACCCAGATGTTGGAACCTCTTAGAAATATTTTCAATTTATTCTAATGCACTAATAAATCAAGTGCAATAAATCTTTCCTTTGCTAGTCTCAGTGTATTTATCTGTCTTGTGTTATTTTAGTCTCCTCGTATCCCCAATAAACAAGCTATGTTCGTCCCCCCTCTCCATTTCTTGACTGTTTTCTTCAGCGTATGCGAGCTCACAAGCATCTGTTTTAGAGAGCCTACACCAGATGGATGAAATTAATTACTGCAGAAATTTGAGGAAAGGGGGGGGGATCAAGTTTCCTTTAACATAGGCAGGAGATAAGGGAGGGGTAGAACAGTAACCCCAAAACTGAGACCCTCATTGTCAGGAATAAACTAAAGCCACTTCTCAGAGCTTCGCCAGATCCAACGCACTGCTGACATTTAATTTGAGGGCATCCTGCAAATACGGTAGGTATACTATTCACCCCCATTCCCCATATTCTAATTAAACGTCTATGAACATAGATAGGCAGAGGGGTTATTACTTAAAATTAAAAATTTAACACCATTAAGCCACATCTTTTAGGTCTTATATCTGCATAAATTCGTGGTAGTCAAAATGATGCATAATTAAACAGGCGATTCAGGAAGAAAGCATCAACAGAAATACTCAGAAGCGGTGCCATGCTGCAGGGGCTGTGCTACCGCTTGTACTTTACTACAAGAGAAACTACTTGGGTGAGGTCTGGCTGGTATTTCCAGGCATCAAAGTCCTAGGGGTAGAGCTCAATTAGTGCCACACAGATAATACTGATTAACATCTGTAGAGGGTCTTCTGGTCCACATGTTGCTTAATTTAACCTTTATAACTGCTTTAATCCTCATTTATAGAGCAGGAAACTGAAGCTTAGGGAAGGGAAGTGATTTAGTTTAAATCACATAGCAAAAGACAATTGCTTTAAACTGCAACTTTCAACTCTGAAATAAGGTTTTCTGATCCCAAATCTAGTGTTATTTCTACCACGATGTGTTGCCACTCTCCAAGATGTTTTAATAAATTCTACATTGCAGGAGAACTATAATGTTATAGTGATCATATCTTTAAAACCTTTTTATTGTACTAAAATACATAGAACAAACATTTAACTATTTTTAATTGTACAATCCAGTGGCATTGATTGCATTTGCAATGTCATGCTGTCAGCACCACCATCCATTACCAAAGAGATTTTCTTTCCTTCAGATGGAAACTCTGTATCCATTGAGCAATAAGTTCCCATTCTTCCTTCTCTCAGCCTCTGGTAATCTGAAATCTATTTTCCGTCTCTGAATTTGCTTATTCCAGTTATTTCATACAAATAAGGTCACAATATTTGTCCTAATGTGTCTGGCTCTTTTCACTTAGCATGTTTTTAAGGTTCATTTATGTTGAAGCACATATCAGAATTTCATTCCTTATTATGGTTGAATATTATTCCATTGTATGCATATATCACGTTTTGTTTATCCATTCATCTATTGATAGACAATTGGGTTGTTTCCACTTTTTTGCTACTGTGAATAAGGTTCCTATGAAAATGAGTGTACAAATATCTTTTGAGTCCCTGATTTCAATTTGGGGTTTATACTTAGGAGTGGAATTGCTAGGTCATATGTTAATTACCTGTATAACTTTTTGAAAAACTGCCAAACTGCATTCCACTGCAGCAACACCATTTTACATTCTCACCAGCAATGGACCAGAGTTTCAATTTCTTCACACATCCTAACAAGCCAACACCTGTTATTTTAAAAAATACAGCCATACTAGTGGGTGTGAAGTTAATTTAAGGTAATTGAAAAAAATTATTGTCCTGGAGTGCAGTGTGGTTGTGTTCTCTGCTCTGAACATTTGAGTTGGGGTTGGAGCTGAATTGGAGAAACCTGATTTGGAAACAGAAGGAGTCAGACTATACATTTGTGCAGGTGGATGAACCCATGATTGTAGCAAGAGACTTGTTTGGGGATCAGCATTCATTTTTGCGAACCAGCTCCTTTTGACCTCTAACTCAACATTTGAGTGTAGTCACTAGACTGGAAGATGTGCTGTCTTTTGTTCTGTGAGGCCATGGCCCTCTACACCATAAAGTCTACCTAAGGTTTGCAGAGCTAGACAAAATAATGTTGGAATATAAATTAGGACGCCTCACGCCTATGCTCAAAGCCTTCCAATGGCATCCCATCCCACTAAGCCAAGTTTCAAAGTCTTAGTGTGGGTTTCTAAATCACATAAGATCTGCCCCTTTATCTTGTCTCTAGTCTCATTTCTTACCACGCACAGCTCATTTACTATTTCCCCAACATGCCAAGCTGGTTGCAATCTCAGGACCTTTGCCAGGGCCACTCCTTTGGTCTGGACCAACTTCGGCTTAGCTTGTCCTTCATTTCATTTAAGTCTTAAATGTTTCCTCTTTACACACACACATTCACCGAGTGCCCTATACAAATAATAATTTGTCTCTGTTCTAGTTTGCTAGCTGCTGGAATGCAATATTCCAGAAATGGAGTGGCTTTTAAAAAGGGGAATTTAATAAGTTGCAAGTTAACAGTTTTTAGGTCATGGAAATGTCCCAATTAAAGCAAGTCTATAGAAATATCCAATCTAAGGCATCCAGGGAAATATACCTTGGTTCAAGAAGGCCGATGAAGTTCAGGGTTTCTCTCTCAAGTGAGAAGGCACCTGGTGAACACAATCAGGGTTTCTTGCTCAGCTGGAAGGGCACATGGTGAGCACGGGCACCATCTGCTAGCTTTCTCTCCTGGCTTCCTGTTTCATGAAGCTCCCGGGAGACGTTTTCCTTCTTCATCTCCAAAAGTTGCTGGCTTGTGGGCTCTCTGCCTCTCGTGCTATGTCATTCTGCTCTCTCAGAAATCGCTCATTCTCCAAAATGTTTCCTCTTTTATAGGATCCCAGTAAACCAATCAACACCCACCCAAATGGGTGGAGACACATCTTCCCTAATCCAGTTTAACAACCACTTTTGATTGGGTTACATCTCCAGGGAGATGATCTAATTACAGATTCAAACAAACAGTATTGAATAGGGATTATTCTGCCTTTATGAAATGGGATTTTGATGAAAACATGGCTTTTCTAGGGTACACACAAAATTTCAAACCAGCACAGTCTAATTCTGTTTTTCTTTAACTTGCTTTTTTTCCCACAGTATTTACCACCTCTTGACATTATATATTTTTTATTAATATAAAAGTTAATGTAAAAGAAAAGTTAATATATGAGGTACAAAATTGACATTTTTTTCTTGGTTCAAAAAGGTGAACTCTCAGAAAAGTTAAATGATACGACCTAACAGATTTGCATGCAACTTATCTGCTTATCTTTATTGATGTATACTTTCTCTGGGTGAAAATTTCCACGTAAATTCACTGCTATTACTAAGAATGCAAAACCGATTGGATCATCTCTATTATGTTCTGTTTATTTTACAAGTCAGGAGAATAGCTCAGTGAGAGAATTTTCTTCTGGTGTCATAAAAATACTTTACATATAAACTACACTGCTTATCTATGTAAAATACTATATAATCTATAAATATTACAAATGTTTCACTAACATTTATGTTGCATTGAGGTCTTTTCACATCTGTAAGCCAATCATGAGAAAGTAAAAAACATCCAAAGTCCACAACACAAAAGTTAAAAGAAATAAAGACTGAGAATAAATTAAGAATTCATAAATTATGAAAATGATGGCTTGTGGTAAGTGGTTGAATTCCACTGAGATAAGGAAGGACAGAAGCCAATCTGGAGTACAAAATAGCTTGTGAGGGGGAACTTTCCTGATCATGTTATTATGTATTTGTAGATACAACTGAGACTTTTTTTTTTAATGTCAGAGAAGATTTGGAATTTTCTCCTCCAGAATATTTATAAAATGAAAGTTACTTTTTACAGGTTGTTTAACTATCGTGTAACTCCAGATTAACATCATCTTAATTTCTATTAAATGTGGGCAGCTCATAATATGAAATGTGTTCAGGCAAGGTTAAGTTTGGGAAGGCGTCCTGGTTATATAATAAGGTAATAGCAATAGCAGCTTTGAAGGCTGTGATCTCTGATGCCTTCTGATGGTAACAGTTCTTTTATTTATAGGTCTCCAAAAGACAATGCCACCATGTTTTATTTTTATTAGGATCCTTTCTTCTTCTTTTAAAGAAATGAAAGAGACCCCATCTAAGAGTGGATAGAAAAATAAATTCTTTAGATTTGCAAAGCTAATCAGTAATACATTTTATTGGAAACTGAAATGTGAAGATAAGCAGAGTAGCCATGTATTTGAGAACGGCAATAGGTCTTTAAAGTTGATCATTTGCAACAAATGTGGTCTTTCATTCTGCTTAGTAGGAAAATCTTGAATCAGCCTTTCCAAGACAGACCACTGAAAAACAGAACCTATAGCCACAAGCCCTCTCTCTCTATTGTTGAAGCGAAAGACCAGAATCACAAATGCACAACACATGTTTTCATAGCTCATGGCCACTAACTTGTCTGTGCATTGAACCCAAACAATTTCATTGCTTTACTTCTTTTGCGTTTCTTTAAAAAAATGAAACATTAATTTTTTTAAAAAGTCTCCAGATTGATTATGAGAAAGCAACTTAAAAGTCAGAAAGAATTGAATCTACAAGGCTTAAATACATCTTTAATTCTATGATGTAATGGCAGTATTAACATATTGATGAATAATTAACAAATCTGTCAAGCACACAGACCTTCTAAGGCATTCCGTCTGGATAGCACATTCTGTTAGATTCAGTGATTACTATCCTATATTCCATGCTAAGGTGCTCAAGAAAAATGATTTCACATTGGTGACATACACTAGTGCAGCAAATCTTTTAAGATTTGCATGTTGTTTTGGGAACTTTGAGAAAAGAAACTGTAAGCCAGCATATGGAAAGTTATAAATGCAGCCCGGGTGCTCCTGGAATCTAATTAGAGATGCCTTCCAGCTGTTGCTACTGCCTGGAGCCTCTATTTCCTCCTACTCTCTCCTTCCAAACATACCAGGGAAAAGAAAGCTGAATAGCAGTACTACTGATGCAGCTTTAACTGAGCAAAGTAGTCTGACCGTTCCTGTACAGAAAGTGTTGCACCAAGAAAACTGTACTAGTTTAACTGGGCAGTCTAATTGGGAAGATAGTATTAAAAAAAAAAAAAGAATGCTAAATTAAAAAATTATGTACTTAACCAGTATCAGAGACAATAGTCATCAACATTGTAATTAAAGCGGATTATGGTCTAAGTCATAGACAAATTAAGGAATCCACAAATAAATTCTCTAGATATACTATTTTTCCTAAAATAGACACCTGTAACAACTGAAGAGGTCTTTAAACCATTAATCTTAATAAAGAGCAGGCCCAACAACATGGATTTCTTTTTTCTCTCATGGATATTAGTCTGCCTCTTTTGTCTTTAGCTGTTACATATACACATTTATATATACATGCATATGCACATATATGTATATGCATAGAAATATGTATATATTTTTCTGTATATAAAGCTTAAGGCATAATGGCTTTAGAGAAGGATGTGGCATCAGTTAGCATCCTTGAAGGATAAACAAAACTTCAGATGGACTGAGAAGAGGGTTGTTTGTGGTATACATTTACATCTCCCATTGCATCTCTCATTTCCTTTCCATTCATTGCCCTCCATCTTTACCTATACTTCACCCACACCTCCAAGTACATGGCTCTCCGGAAAGTAGCCTCTCTCTGAACAGTATTTCTCTCTTTCCTTTGTTTCACGCCCAATCCCTCACACAGGTTGCACCCATTCTCTCCATTTCCACGCCACTGGACTTTTAAATAACCTCTTCAGAATCAAAACCATTTGTGTTTTAGGAGTGGAGGGATAAAAAACGATGTCTTTCTTCTTAAAATAGTGATTGAAGGCACTATAAAATTGTAATAATTACTGGAACTGTCTGAAGAGAAAATTTGTGTTCAGGCAAATGTTAAATTAAGTAATCTGCCTTAAATTGCTGTGGACATTTTTCTGAATGGCTCACACAGAACACAAATCTCAAACACCAACAGCACCCTGTGGGGGGAAATAATTTCTGTTTATCCTCAGTCTAATGCTGTGTTCCACTAACAGCTTTAGGTCTAAATATGCATAAAATTTCCTTTCAGAAATCTTGTGTTTAATGTTTCAAATGCCCAGACTAGTTCTGACCCAGTGAATCAATTCCCTAATATTGAATCATTCTGGCCAAACATGAGTCAGAGTAATAAAGCTCTGCGAGACACTTAACTATTAGAACATTAGGGACATATGTGAATCTGTGAACAATTTCACAGTCTCATGGGAGACAGAACTTTAAGCTTTTATGAAGGAACAGAGTAAAAGAGAAACAGCACTTCCTTGTTTTCGTGTCTTACCATTTCTGAATGTACATTTACTAGGGGAACCTCAGTGTGCTATCGGTTTTTATTTATTCAGGTACAATCATAATGTGTGGCATTTAAACAAAAATTTTACAGACGGTTCCCTATGTTAACACTTTATATTTATTCAGCATAATTTTTTTCAGACCATTTGGCAGCTACAGTCAACATGGGATTAACTGTTTCAACAGATGCTCATGTGGTTGCATATTATCAAATGGTATTTGGTTTCTCAAAAATGGAATGCAAATATGGAGCCAAATAGCACAGTTTAATGTCTGAATGGATCCATCGTGGAATTTCGTTAATGTCTACTTTGGTTAATGTTACTATGATCTACCAGCCACCCAAACAAAACTTGCTAAAAACCATCTAGATTCCCGCCTCCCTCCCCACCTTTTCTTCAACTTTGTGTCCTACTGGGTATTAAGGTATGGATTTCTACTACTGATTGCCTCAAATCTACGTTCTGTTTTTCATTCTCGCTATTATCATTATGGGTTTAAAAAATTGTTTTTCTGCCTCTTATTTCTCATCTAAACAACTTCCTACATGTTTCCTTATTCCAAAGTTAGAGAAATACTGCTAAGACAGCAGAGCTGGAGTAGGCGTTTTACAGAGTAAGCATTGAAGGAGAACAAATCTTAAGTATTAGTACCCAAAACCTGTTCCATGACATGTCGATCTACAACTTCGACATAAGAACTTACATTCATTTATCTCCACTGGGCTCTAGAAATGGCATTTAACAAGAGAAAAACTTCAAAGCCTAGAATGTGAAAGGCCTCCTCCACTGTAAATGCTGCTTTGCTATTATTTTCCACTGATCCCCTATAACTCGAGTGTTCAAGTGTTTCATGCCCAATTCTATTGTAGCATCATTATATCTCAAGATATTATCAAGCTGTTTCATCTTTAAAAGATATAATTAACTCTGGTATATGTATCTAATGAAAGTTATAATTCTGAAAAAAAAATGTTGTTATCAAAACCTGTTCAGACACTGTGGCCACATCCCCGGGGGGGCGGGGAGGGGTGGCGGAGAAGGCATTAGAGAGGCTCTCCCATCCTTCATAAGCTGCTTACCTGGACAAGGGCAGGGGTCAGCTGACTTCTCACCAGGGTCAGAGGGAGCCACTGCAGGGTGTAACCAGTGCAAAGGTCACAGATCAAGGAAAGGCCATAGTGGTTAAGTGGAAGAGGTCATGAGGTCAGGGAGAAGTAAGGGCAATCCCAGGTCTGGCAGTAGTCACGGGTCAGGATTGGGCACAGGTTCAGGAAAGGATAGGCTGAGAGCAGAGCAAAGTGGCACTTTGGCTACCACTGGCCTAGACACCTTTTGAGGTGTTGCAGGAGTTGGAGAGAGTGAAGTACCTGTTCTGGGCAGCCCAGGTGAGGACTATACAGAGATTCTCATTGTGGTGCTGCACAGAATTATAAACTGAGGCTGGGCCTTGCTTCCTACGATTCCTACCATCAGAGTGACACGGAGGTAGGCACAAAGGGGCTGCAGCCTAGTAACAGTCCCTCTGAGAGTGGCTGCTGTTAGCACGGCAACACAGTGTCCAGGCCCAAGGGGAGACAGAGCTGGAGCAGGTGCTGTGACAGGAAATAGACATCCATGCCTTTAGTGTGGCCTCCTTTGCCTCTGACGTCAGAAGGCACCCTGGTGGGGCGGGGGTATCAAGGGCAGGATGATACACTTCCTCAGAACCCAGGGCAAAGAAACCATGTGTCATAAAGAGGGTCAAAAGTCAGGGCTCACCTTGTCCAAAGGTTCTTCAAGATTCCTTTAGGTCCCACTATGAGAGCTGAGTCAAAGTTAGGAGTTAGTTCTCAGACCCTGGCTATTTGGATCCCAGGCCTGGCTTCCACCAGCACTGGAGAATCTGACCAGGAAGGGAAGAAAACTGCTGGAAATGAGAGACTGGGGCAACGTTCCCATCTTCCCACCCAACCCTGGGCCCAGTCCAGCCCTCAGCATTCCCAGGGCTGACAGGACACTGGCTTCCCTGCCCTCAGGCTGTGCTCCTCCATCGGCACTCAGATCAGTTTCTCAGGCGACGGCTGCCAAGATGACGGGATACAGAGGAGATCCTAGATCTAAGATGCCCCTGGGCTGGGCCCCGTCAGGTGCTCAGGATCCCCTGATAATGAGGGGTCAGTTCTCTCTCCACCTTTGCCCATACTTGGCACTAGGAGCTCCAGCTTTTCTATTGCTCTCTGCCTTCTAATGCTACACTCAAGAAGAAATTCTTGCCTCGTATGGACATTCAGGATTTGTACTTCTGTATAGCTTTATGTAATATCTTGAGATATCTCAGACTCTGGTGGGCTGATAATTAAAAGTATTAGTAGAGTCCCTTGAGGGACTGGAGAAAAACATGGAATTATTCAACTTTCCCTCCTGGGAAACCCCTAGTACTCTCTCAAACATTAGGGACTCCCAAGAAAATAGGCCAAGCCCTTAATTTTGAGGCATGCTCTTATGATACTTATTTCTGCAGTGGCGAAGATAAGCCTACCTATAATTATGCCTAAGAGTTACTTCCAGGAAACTTCTTCAGCTGATCATATGTGGCCTCTTTGTCTCTCTTTCTTTAAGCCCAACTCTGCAAGGAAAATTGTTACCCTCCCCATTACATGGGACATAGCATTCAAGGGTAAAAACTTTTCCTGGCAGTGACTCCCAGGGATGAGCCTGACCCAGGCACTATGGGATCAATAATAACTTCCGGACCAAAAGGGAGAAAAAAAAGTAACAAAACAAGATATAAGTGGCTAACAAAGTTCAAATAGAGTTGAGAAGCTGTACTGGAGGCTACTTTTATACTAGCTTCAGCTAGATATTGCTAATTGCCATGGTTTGCCAAACCCCAACCGACATCATGCTTATAGGCCTCTAACTGAGACTATAAAAGTTTCTTACTGAGACTATAAAAGTTTCCAGCACTAAGTTTATTTTCCCGAAACCCATTACCTTCAGAGTGTTCCTAGGTTAGATTAGCCCTGAAATCCATAGCGGCCAGTCTCTCCAAGAAAATCCGCTAATTCCATCCCCCTAACCTATATTATTGACTCTCCTTTTCAACATGAAAAAGTTAGAAAGGGCTTAGCCCAAAAAATCTTTGGGAATAGGAGAAGGAGCAAAGGAGAAGGCGGAGTCATAACAGAGAAGATAGGATTTAACAAATGAGTATGACAGTTGAATATTTTATTGATATTTCTTCGAGTCTCCAGTATTTTGGAGCAGCTAGAAGGAAAAACCTGAAACTGTGGTATGGTAACCCATAGCAAACTCTGAAATCTGTTCTGTAGCTGCTTGTTATGGCGTACCTTGAAAAGATTGCTTTTTCTTTTTTTGTTTTTTTTTTTGTACATATGTTATATTTCACAATAAACTATGTTAAAAACAAACATACATGTTCAGAGACTGTAATCAAGCTTCTCTCAAAAGCTGTTTGAGAGATTTTGGCTTTTTGTCGTCGCTGTCACTGAGCTGCATATTGTCAAATTATATTTGATAATTTTGAACATTTTCTAACAGGCTGCCCGTATTTCTTGAGAATGACTACATTATCAACATGGTATGCAGTTGTAACAAGCCAGTAATTTGTCTTTCTTGCTGTGCTGGGAAATTGTCTTCAAAGTAGATTAAATGGGCCAGAGAATTTCCAGTGCTGAACTAGGACCCTGCATGGAAGTGCTTCGAGCCTCAGAAGCAAGTGGTTGAGGCTGGCGGCTCCAACCTATGCCCCACGAGAAGCTCTGCTTTCATCTGTTTCATAAACTGACACTTTCCTTCAAATTTCATTTGAATAAAGAGCCCACAGTTAAAAAAAAAAGAATTTAGAAATCACAGAATTAACTTCAAGTCCAACAAGGAAATAAATCATTTTACCTACAGCAGACACACTTGAATGAACTGGCCAGTTCCTTTATGTCACTAACCTGTTCTATGAGATGGCGGCTGGACCTTTTGATTTCCATACTAGGAGTGGTAACTAAGGTAGATGCATTAAAACAAGCATTCCTCTCCACACAATTTCTTACAGTGTCTGCACAGCTATTAACTCTTGGGCCCAGGAAACAACAGCAGGAACCAGCAGTAATACAACTTATTCAGGGCGGTTCATAAACAGTTTAATGGGTGCTATTTTCTTGGAGAAAAAAAAAGAAGTGCTCATCAGTGTGGAAAGGTTTAAAAAAATGACTGTTCTCTAAAAATAAAGGCAAATGACCTATCTTTGGGCATGATTAACTGGGAAACAAAATGGGTGTGCCTCGAGTATTTAAAAAAATCTTGTCAGAAGTAAAATCATAACTTTAAAACTCAGGTGTAGCGCCAACCATCAAATACCACTCATACTCTTTTGTTTTGATGTAAGAGAAAGGGAGAAATGTGTGTGTGTGTATGTATGTTCATGTAAAAACTTGATATGTAAACCATTCAACAGTCTGAAGTAGCCACATTTTCATGGGACAGAAATGGAGAGCAATGCTGAATACATACATTGGCTTTTCTGGTTGGTTTTCCTTTTTTATCAACCGTCTGAGCAACTCTGGGTGTGTTAATAATGTGCAGTGTTTGTGCTGGCAACCTAAGTTGGCAAAGCGATGGAGAAGCATACATTTATTCAGTTAATGCCAGTGATCCTTGCCCTGACGAGGCATTCCTTCACCACATTCACCTGTGCAGCTTCAACTTTCTTTGGAACCTTTAGTAAGTGGGTGGGCCAGAACTCAAAGGCAGATCTACCGATTCCACATCCTCAACTCTACTGCTAAATGGAAAAAATGCGCATCACTGCAATGCCTCAAAATAAAAAAAGGAAATTAAAAGCTCTAAGGGGGAAGATAGTGGAGTGGGGTGAGTAGGGTTCACCCCGGTTCCGTGGGATAAGACAGGGGATGGGGAGAGAACGACCAGGATTGCGGTCCTGGGAGGGAGGGGGGAGTGATTGTGGGGTGTCTTCGTGCTTCTTGGGGAGGTCAGGGCAGGGAGAACAGGGCAGGTTGGATCAGCTGTGATCCATGCCAGGGGCAGATGGCGGTGCATGGGGAGGTGTGGATCAGAGGAATCTCACCATCTGTCCACTCCAGCCTGCCCCAGCTGCTGTCTGAAACCAGCTCGGTGCAGGAAAGCTCCTTGTGGGGAGCCCAGAGGTGGTCCAGCCGTCCACTGGACCTCTGGATGTTGGGAGCAGTTGCCCAACCAGGTGCCACAGACAGCTGGCCCATTGGGCACTGTATGTAGCAAATTCACCAGGCACCAGGTTGGCTACTACCCCTGGTGCTGCTGTCCATTCTGCCAGCGTGTGCCAGGACCAGCTGCCCTGCCCCCACATGCCAGGAGCAGCCCTCCCGCACGCTGCCTTCCCAGCCGGCCGCTGCAGTCAAGGAGGGGTGGGCCTGAGGGAAGCTTTTATTTTTTTTAATTCTATTTTTTTTTACTTTTTAAAATATATTTTGTCTGTATTTTTACATTAGTATTATTACCGTTATTTTTATTTTTATGTATTTAAATTTTTATTAATTTTTAATTTTTAATTTCTTATTTTTCAGTTATTTTTTATAGTATGTTATTACTATTAGTTTTCAAAATAATTTTCTTTGTCTTCTGTAGGCATCAGTCTTAGTTCATTCCCAGTATATCTTGGGATATCTTCTTCTGGCAGTGGGGCCTATTATTGTTAAGGTACAGTTTTTCTTTTCTTTCATATTTTATTATATTTATTTATTTATTGTGCATGGGCTGAGAATTGAGCTCACATCTTCCTAGGTGGGCACTCTGCCACTGACATACCTGTACGTCCTGTCTAGCCTTTAATAGACTCTCAGTAGGTCTGCACCCCCTGCATGAGATCCAGGCCATGGCTTGATGGGGAATTACTGACAAACCAGGTGCAAAAGGAAACCTTCAACACAAACCCAAGTAAATACAAAACTGAAGACAAGTGAAGGAAACCAACTTGCAAAATAACCTCACTAAGATAATCAAATGCCCCAAACACAACAGAAAATCATAAAGTACATGAAGAGCCAAACAGAAATGGCCCAGTGAAACGACCAAATCAAAACTGTGGAGTGGACACAGAATATGGAACAATGACTCAAGACTATTTATAAAGAAATAAAAGGATATCAGGAAGACACTAGAAAAGTATAAAGAAGAATTTGAAAGATTAAATGGAAAGATGGCAGATCTCACAGAGATGAAAGATACAGTAGACCAAGTAAGAAATATATTAGAGACAAATGATAGCAGATTTGAAGAAGCAGAAGGAAGAATAAGTGAGCTAGAAGATACGACAATTGACCTAGTGTGCACAAAAGAACAAATGGTAAGAAAGATGGGAAAAACGGAACTGGATTTTAGCAAAATGACAGACAAGAAGAGGTGCAAAAATATAAGAATTCTTAGTATCTCTGAAGGAGAAGAGTAAAGGGCTGGAAAAGTTAGTTGAAGATAAAATTGGGGAAAACTTCCGAAACCTTATAAAATACATAAATATGCAAATCAAAGAGGCCCAACAAACTCCAAATAGAATAAATCCAAATAGGCTGCTCCAAGACACATACTAATCAAACTGTTAACTGTTGAAGAGAAACAGAAAGTTCTGAAAGCAGCATGAGAAAAGCAATCTACCACACACAAGGGAAAACACATAAGGCAGAGTTCAGACAACTCATCAGGCACTAGGGAAGCAAGAAGACAGTGGTATGATACATTTAGGATCCTGAACAAGAAAGGCTTCCGACAAGAATTATTTATTTATCCACTCAGCTTTCCTTCAAAACTGAGGGAGAGATTAAAAGCTTCAAAACAAAGATTGAGAGAACTAGTCAAAAAGAGACCTGCCCTACAAGACATACCAAAGGGAGTCCTGTCAGCTGAAACAAAAAAGACAAGAGAGGGAGGTCTGGAGGAAGGCACAGAAATTGAGAGTACCAGGAAGGGCAATTTAAAAGATAAAAAGAGAGAGGGGGGAAAAATATACAGACCTGACAAATATAAATGAAAAGATAAGATGGTAGATTCAAGAACTGCTTTTACAGTAATAACTTTGAACATTAATGGATTAAACACACCAATTAAAAGATACAGATCGGAAGAATGGATTAAGAAATATAATCCAGATATATGCTGCTTATAAGAGATGCATCTTAGACCCAAGGAAATAAATAGATTGAAAGCGAAAGGATGGAAAAAGATGTATGGAAGCTGTAACCAAAAGAAAGCAGGAGTAGCTATACTAATAACAGATAAAATAGATTTTACATGTAAAAATGTCATAAGAGACAAAGAAAGACACTACATGTTAATAAAAGATACAATTCACCAAGAGGAAATTACAATCATAAATGTTTATGTTCCCAATCAAGGAGCTCCAAACTACATGAGGCAAACACTGGCAGAAGTGAAGGGGGCTTATAGACATTTCATCAATAATAGTGGGAGACTTCAATACATCACTCCCCACTGTAGATAGAACAACCAGAGGGTCAACAAGGAAATAGAGACTCTAAAGAATGTGATAAATGGATTAGATTTAATAGACATAGATAGATCATTTCACTCCAAAACACTAGGATATACATTCTTCTCTATTGCACGTGGAATGTTCTCCAGGATAGATCATATTCTGAGACACAAAATGAGTCTTTATAAATTTCACAAAATTGAAATTATCTAAAGCACTTTCTCGGACCACGATGGAATGACACTGGAAATTATCACCAAAGAACCAGAGCTTTCACAAACACATGAAGATTAAACAACACAATCTTAAATAATCAGTGGGTCAAAGAAGAAATTGCTAGAGAAATCAGCAAATATCTGAAGATGAATGATAATGAGATGAATGATAACAACATATCAGAATTGATAATGAGATGAATGATAATGACATATCAGAATTTGTAGGATACAGCAAAGGCAGTGCTGAGAGAGAAATTTATTGCCTTAGATGCTTATATTTAAAAACAAGAATGAGCAAGAAGTGAGGACTTAGCTGCTCACCTGGAAAAATTAGAGAAAGAACAGCAAAAGCAAACAAAAGAAGAATAATAACAAAGATTAAAGCAGAAATAAGTGAACCAGAAAACAATAAAACAATAGAAAGAATCAACAAAACCAAAAGTTGGTTCTTTGAGAAAATCAATAAAATTGATGACTGCTAGCTAAGCTAACAAAGTAAAAAGGAGAGAGGATGCAAATAAGCAAAATCAGAAATGAAAGGGCAGTCATTACCATGTATCCTGAAGAAATTAAAATATCATAAGAGAATACTAAAAACAACTTTATGCCAACAAACTAGACAACTCAGATGAAATGGACAAATTCCTAGAAACACACAAACTCCCCAAACTGACTCAAGAAGAAATAGAAGATCTTGACAAACCAATTACAATTACAGAGATTTAATTAGTCATCAAAGATCTCCCCACAAAGAAAATCACACAACCAGATGGCTTCACAGGGGAATTTTATAAAATATTCCAAAAAGAATTCACACCAATCCAGCTCAAACTCTTCCAAAAAATTGAGGAAACAGGAATGTTACCTACCTCATTTTATGAGGTGAACATCACTATAACACCAAAACTGGATAAAGATGTTACAAGAAAGGAAAACTACAGACCAATCTCCCTAATACACACAGGTGCAAAAATTCTCAACAAAATGCTAGCAAATCTAATCCAATAACACATTAAAACAATTAAATATCATGATCAATTGGGGTTTATACCAGGAATGCAAAGGTGGTTCAACAGAAGAAAATCAATCAACATAATACAGAACATTAACAAATTGGAAGAGAAGAATCACATGATCATATTAATTGATGATGAAAAAGCAGTCAACAAAATTCAGCATTATTTCCTGATAAAAATACTTCAAAAGGTATGAAAGGAAGGAAACTTCCTCAATATCATAAAAGATGTCTATGAAAAACGCAAGCCAGCATCACACTTAACAGTGAGGACCTGAAAGCTTCCCCCTAAGATAGTGAAGGAGACAATAATGCCCATCATCATCACTGTTATTCAACATTGTACTTGAAGTCCTAGCTGGAGCAATTAGACGGGAGGAAGAAATAAAAGGCATTCCAACTGGAAAGGAAGAAGTAAAACTTACTATTTGTAGATTACATGATCCTATACTTAGAAAACTCTGAAAAATCTACAAAAAAGTTACTTAAGTTAATAAACAAATTTAGCCAAGTGGTGGGATACAAGATTAATGAGCAAAAATTAATAATATTTCTATATACAAGCAATGGCCTATCTGAAAAGACAATTAAGGAAAAATTTCATTCAAAATAGCAATCAAAAGAATTAGGTATCTAGGAATAACCTAACCAGGGATGTCAAGGACCTGTACACAGAAAACTATGAGACATTATTAAGAGAAATAAAAAATGACCTAACAGATGGAAACACATTCCATGGTCATGGTTAGGAAGGCTGGATGTCATTAGATATCAATTATACCCAAACTGATCTACAGATTAAATGTAATACTAATCAAAATCCCAACAACCTACTTTGAAGACTTGGAAAAGATAGTTATCAAATTTATTTGGATGGGAAAGAGACCCTGAATAGCTAAATACATCCTTAAAAAGAGGCGTAAAGTGGGAGGACTATCACTTCCTGACTTTAAGACTTACAATAAAGTCACAGTGCTCAAAAAAGCATGATACTGGCACAAAGATAAAACTGTTGACCAACAGAATTGAATCGAGGGTGTGGAGATAGACCACCAACTCTATAGGCAATTGATCTTTGATAAGGCCTCCAAATCTACTGAATTGCAACAGAATAGTCTTTTCAACAAATGGGCACGGGAGAATTGGTTATCAATAGGCAAAGAATCAAAGAGGACCCCTACCTTACACCCTATACAAAAAATTAATTCTAAATGGATTAAAGACCTAATTGTAAGAGCCAGTACCATAAAACTTCTAGAAGGAAATTCAGGGAACCATCTTGAAGCTCTACTAATAGGAGGCAGCATTTTTAACTTTACACCTAAAGTACAAGCACTGAAGGAAAAAAATAGACAAATGAGAATTCCTTAAGATCAAGAGCTTCTGTGCCTCAAAGGACTTTGTCGCAAAGGTGAATAGGTAGACAACTCTGAGAGAAGATATTTGGAAACCAGATATTGGATAAAGGCTTATATCTTGCATACATAAAGAAATTATACTGCTCAACAACAAAAGAACAAACAACCTAATTATGAAATGTGCAGAGGGTATTAAGAGACACTTTTCTGAAGAACAAATACAGATGGTTAAAAAGTACATGAAGAGATGTTCATTTTCATTAGCTATAAGGCAAATGCAAACCAATTTCTTGGCTTTTTAAAAAGACTAAATGAGCTAACATATATAAAATGATCAGAAAAGTGCCTTAATCACACATTTTATATAATAACATTATTAATCATCCAAATAGAGAAGTTCAGTAGGCACCAGCCTATACGAGCATGAAACCTGGAGAGGTAAGAGATGAAGATGTGAATTTAGGACGGTACTTAAAGTCTAAGAAATGGATGAGATTAGGGAGAAAATATGAAAAGCTAAAAGAAGGATAATAAGGATTGAATCAGGCCAAATAGAGGTGGAGCTGCAAACAAACAGTCACAAGGTAGGAAAATGAACAGAAGAGTTTAGGATTACGGATGCTAAGAGAATGAACCTTTCCAGAATGGAGAATTGGTGTTCAATGCCATGAAGAGGCTGAATATAATGATGGCAACACAGACCACTCAGTTGTCAATATAGAGGGCTCAACACATGGTGACAAGTATCAGAGCACAGTAGAGTGGTGGGGATAAGCCCTTAACTGAGCGTGCTGAGATGAATGCAGATGAGTAACTTGTTCATGAAGTTTTACTGGGTAGGAGAGCAGAGAAATTAGGTCACGAGAGATTTTTGTTTTGCTGTTGTCTTTAGGTAGAAGGAATTTAAACCCATATATATGCACTTGGAAATGATTTAGTAGAGATAGAAAAACTGATAATGGAGGAGAGAACGAAACTGTAGGAATCAAAGAGGGAAGAGGGAATTCAATGGACTCATGGGTTTTGACAGTACTTCAATGCCTGCAACAAGAAGGTGGGCAGAAAACATGGCTATGATGCCATTAGGTTCATAGATGTCTTACTGGTAATATGAAAAAGATTTTTTATTGATATATTATTGTTGCTTCTGTCCTTTCAATGGTATTTTGAGGTAAGGTCATGAGATGATAATAGGATCCTGACAGTTTGAAGAGAGATGAGATACTTTGAAATCATGGTTCTGAAGAATGGGGCAAAAGCCAAAGGAAGGCAGAAAAATCACTGGGGTTGGGTGACATTTACTAAAGATAATCTATCTTTAATAGATTTGTGGTCATGGATTTAATTTAATCAAGCATTGCTTGCTGCCCAAACTCCTGCTGTGTGTCTACCTGCTGCGTTGGATCTTCTTGAACATTGAATGTCGCCAAACCATGTCTACTAAACTTGTTTGAACACTGTGCACAGAACAATTCAGTTCACTCATGTTGTCCAGTCAGTTTTCTCCACTTCCTTCTTTTCCAGGTTTGGTTTCTCTCCATCATACCATCATATTGAAATCCAAGCAAGTCTTAGGTATGAGACCATCCAAGTATTGTCAAAAAACATATCAATGTATCTCTTCAGCAGGGGGACAGGGATCTATGGTTTATCATCTGGAGTATCTCCTCACCAGAGCCAGATAGTTAGTAGATTTAGTGTTGGTGATATGATAGGGGTATTTTATTATTGCTTCTGTTCTCTCGATGGGGAGAAGAGTCCCACTGATTGCTATAAAATGAAAGGGTTGGAAAAAATGATATGAAGCATCCTTTTGAGCTCTAAGGATTTTATTGCTCTAAGTTGGCTGCCACACCTTATTCTAGGTCCCCCCAAAAGGCTATATGCAAAGGGTTTCTGAGTGTCACCCTCATTTCTGGTATGGCTCTATGCCCATTTTGCAAAAAAAATTAAACGAGTAGTTCTTTTAGTCTTTGGAAAGCTCTACCCTTTCTGTTCAAAAATAAATCTTATAAAGTCAGATAAACATAAAATAAGAATGTATAGACTATCTATTACATACCAGGCAGTACTCTGTGTATTTTCACCAATATGGTCTCTTTTAATAAAATAACTGCAATCACACCAGAGAGTACTGTCTCTTTTAGGTTCCTAATATTTGCTATGGCCACTCATGGCCATTAGGTCACCTGTCTAAAGTGAGTGGTGTTTAGATCCAGGTCTTCCTTACCTGCTGCTGTTCTTTACACACTGTACACTGCTTTTCAAATACCTTCCACTTAGCATGGCTGCTTTCTCTGCATATGCTAAAGTTTTAAATTATACTTGAACAATTATTAGACGTTGTCACTCAGCTTGAATATCCATGCCCGTCTAACTCTATTATATACAGCATCATATTTCATTCGTGGAGCGGCACTGACGTGGATGCTAAAAATTCTTACATCCAAACATCCCTTTGAAAAAAGTTCAGGTATGGTCCTAATAGGTTAAAAGTATGAAACCTTCTGAAATTTGGAATGAACTGAAACATGTCAGCCTCCAAGTACTCAACATTTGTTGTAATATTTTCTCTTTAAAAGTTTTTACTTTATTCAGTACAATTACTGATCATATATTTATTGAGAGATTGCTTTTAAAGAACATTTTTAAACTATTTATGGGACACCTAAAAATTGCCACCCCTGGAGAGGGCCACGCTGATCAAGGTGACATGAATCTGTATGCACCAAGGCCTATTCTAGGTGCTTTATGTGCACAATTCCATTTGTTCCTCACAATAATTCCATGAGGTAGGTTCTATGATTGTCACCCCATTTTCCCATGAGAAAACCACAGCACAAATAGTTTAAGCTTCATGGTCAACGTCCTTGCTGTTAACCACGATACTACAGGGTCTTTTAAAAGTAGACTCTGTAGTAAGAAGTTTACAGATTGGTGTACTCTTTTACATTTTGGAGTTGGCAGGAAATGGGCAAGTAAACAGTTATGCTACCAAACCTGGAATATAGGTAGAAGAGGCTGTAGGAACAGAGAAGAATGCATTGACTCTGCTTGGTGTGGCTTTAAAAAATGGCCAGAGAAAGATGAGAGAGGAAACGATGGTGGCAGACGGTCTAGAAGGATACGACTGACCAGGGGAAAATGGAAAGTATTCTAGGAAAGTGGAACCAGCTCAGAATAGAACAGAGATGTAAGGGGTCTTGGTCCTTCCGAGGAAGTACAAGTACTTTGGCAGTGATAACCCAAAGAGGGTGCAAACAGCAAAGTGTCCAGGTCATACATAGCATCAGACACTACTTTAGGGGCCCCACTGTATAGGTTCCTATGGAATGCACAGGAATTGGTCTTTGGCCCACAGGTAATGGGGAACTTCTAAAAGATTTTAAGCATGAAATGCCATATTTGTACTTTGTTTTGAGAAATTTCACTCAGGTCCTATTGTGGGGTGGAGGTTCAAGCGCAGCAGACAACACAGTCATTTAGGGGTTGCTGAAATAGTGATCACAGAGCATACATAGTTCCAATCCCTATAAAGTCTAAAACAATATCTCAATTCAAATTGACTGTATACCTACTGAGTGGCAGTCTCTGGGGTGAACTGGCATTCAAAGTTGAATAAAGTATACTAATGACATTCAATAAAATGTTCTAAAAGTGTACTTGATAAATGAATGCAAATTAATTGATCACTGGCCTTTACCCTAGTTTCAATCTTCTCATTTCGTGTTGTATTCTTAACATAGTTATTTGAATACACATCTACTTTCATTTGTCACGGGCTTAGCAAGTTTCTATCAGAAACAACAATAAAAAACAACTTACAAGTGCAGAAACTTTAAAAAATTATATACCCATAATCACCTCCCGGACATACCAGAATTAATAATGTGTAAAATCAATACGGATCAAACATATTAAAATTAAAACATACGAGGTTTAATTTTAACTTTTTGTACTGCTAGATTGATGAGAAAAGAGATATGACAATATTCACAGAATGCTTTTAAAAAGAACGAATAGTCAGTTCTTGAAAAGTTCTTACATGATTTAAAATCATGGGAATGTAGCTCTAAATTTATATGATTTTTTTACTTAATAACTAGATAACACTTTGTTTTCAAAGTACTTGCATTGTGTTGTCTCAACTGATCAAATGAAAAACTTTTAAAGTTGGTAAGTAAATGTTGTCACTATTCCTATGCTGCACATGAAGACACAGAGTCTCAGAAAGATCAAATGATTTATTCAAGGTCATGGTTGGTAATTTGTTTGCTGAATCAGTGCTGTAATTCAGATTTCCTCAAGTAAATTCTATGCTCCTTCTATTCTATCACATTGCCTGCCAGAAGGAAATAAATAATCGTTTGTTCATCCATTCATTCATCCCTCACACATTTACTTAGTACCTATTAGTATAAAGCACCAGACTGGGTGCTGTGAGATTTATGGAGATTATAAATCAGACTCAAACTCCTCAGGATACCAGCAGGGGAGGTAAGAGGTACAGTAATAGCAGTGAATGAGGTGGAAAATCATACATAATGAGACAGTTTTAGAAAGAATTATGAAGGGTCATCATTGGGATAAATTATTTCTGGCTAAGGAATCATGGAAAGCTGTAAAGGGAAAGCAATATTTTAGCTGAGTCATAGTGAGGGTTTGGCATTTGGACAAAGAGAGATGAGGTGCGAATTCCAAAGAGTGGAAAGAGTATGAGCAAAACAAGAAAGGAAGTCAAATAAGAGATGTGCTCTAGAAGCAGTGACTCATCTAATTCTCCAGAATACAGAGTTTAAAGGTAGGAGAGGAAAAGAAGGCTGAAAAATTCGTTTGAAGACTGGACTGAGGTGTTTACAATTTCCCTAGGAGGCAGAATGGAGTGGGTTTCCTTGGAATCACACAACTGTAGGTTCAAATATAGAAGCTATGTGGCCATGAATAACTTACATCATTTCTCTCAAATTTTCATATATCACCCATTTATTACATATCTGATAACTATTTTTCAAAATAATACGAATATTTTACCTTTAGGGTGGATGTGAAGATTAAGTGACAGGATGTCTGAAAAGTGCCTCCCATAAGGAAGGCCTACCATAAAAATTAATGGTTTTCCCCCTTCTTTGGTTGGTGACAGTGGGGGGTGGGGGTGGGGTGAGCAGGGAGTGAGGATGTCTGCCCAGGGTGGTGATGTAATGAGTCATGTTTTAGTAAAGTGAATGTATTGGGTGCATTAGAAGAATATACTGGGAATATTTAATAGCTGGAATAATACAATAGCTGGGAATACTTAATAGCTGAAATAAAATAATAAACTCTAATTATATCCAAGTAAAATAATTAAAGAAAAGATTAAATCAAAATTACTTCTTGAATACTGTTACAGGAAAAAAAACGAAATGATACCAGAATTCAAAATAGAAGAAACTTTCATACTGAGCATTCATATTAACCAGAGTCTCCAAATCTTTTGGTCCTCCCATTTCTGATTTTTGAGAGAGGTCATTTGGATAAAACAAGATGTTCTCAGCCCTCTGCACCTATATAACGTTTCAACACTTCAGAACAGCTTTTCAGGAAATACAACAGAATTACCAGAGTAGAGATTCACTTCAGACTGTCTTTTACAAAAGCCATTTAAATCAGGGACCTTGATCATAAGCGTGAGCCAACAATTTACTTGACCATCAGTCTATTATCAGAAAAACTCACATGGTCAAATAGGAACAAGTCACTATTTGGAAGGATGTTATTAAGTATTGATACATTCTTTTTGAACTGAATGTGAGAGGTTTTAAAGACACCCTCTCTATCTGTTGTTATATTCACTCTCCAAATACAATGTAAGGCTTTGAAGAACTTCCTGTTTCTTCTAATATCTAACCATAAACATTAAAAAATTTTCTAAACATTGGTGCAATTACATATTTATGAACATAACAAGTGAACTCTTAGAAACTGATATTTATTGTGTACCTTCTGATTGTCAACACTACTTAAAACTAGGTCTTGGACTAAAGAAGCAAATGGAAGAGGAAGACCACTCTATTAGTTAGGGTTCTCTAGAGAAACAGAATCAACAGAGAACACTCGCAAATACAAAATTTATAAAAGTGCCTCATTTGACCGCGGGAATGCAAAGCTCAAAATCCGCAGGGCAGGCTGTGAAGCCGACGACTCTGATGGAGGGTCAGGACAAACTCCACAGGAGAGGCTTGCCAGTCGAAGCAGGAAGAGAGCCTGTCTCTTCTGAATCCCCCTTAAAAGGCTTCCGGTGATTAGATTAGGCATCACTCATTGCAGAAGACACTCCCCTTTGGCTGATTACAAATGGAATCAGCTGTGGATACAGCTGACGTATTCATGATCTAATTCTATGAAATGTCCTCATCGCAACAGACAGGCCAGCACTTGCCCAACCAGACAAACAGGTACCACCACTTGGCCAAGTTGACACATGAACCTGACCATGACAACCACTATCCTTGAAGTTTACAACAAAAATTGAGAGTAGGTGTGTGTGTACATGACTATCAAACGGAAAAGCTAAACCTTAGTCTCCTTATCTTCCCTGACTTTTTCTCCTGTGAAAATGTGGCTGAAAGTTACTTTTTCAGGGGTTCCAACATTAGCACAATTGCCAATGAAATACCAAAAAGTGATATTTTGTAAACTCCCGAGACCTCGCTGCCCCGCTGCTATAGGCTACGGCAGTCGTCAGAGAAGGCCCATGACGATGCTGCCTTCCTGGGCCAAATCTGACCCCCAGAGCCCCAGATTGTGCACCTTCATGCATACAGCATGGCTGCAGTAGTTGGGGATAGACAGGTGGGAGGCCCAGCTCAGTCAATCCCCTAAAATTAAACTTGAAACCAAATAATTAAAACCTAAAAAACACCTACTATTTCCTAAGAGATCATCTAGAAAATCCCACCAAGTCTTTTCATCCCATTTAGGACTTCAACGTAACTCCAATCTTCCCAAGATACCATTTTCATTCAGATTCTAATCTCCATGTATCTGCACATCCTCTACCGTGATTGAGCATCTTATCAGTCCCTAAGACATTTCAATGAACCCTCTGTATCAGCCAAATGCCAATAACCCCAATCTCTTCTCTAGACATTCCCTCCACCTTCTTACTCTAGCTGATAGCTGACTATCCCTGCCACCTTCCAAACTTGGGGCTTTTATCCACACTCCAAATTATGACAGAGCCTGTGGCAGGGATGGGTGTCATTCTAGTTTCTCACTGGCACTTGTAGATAATTTTGACCCCATCTCCCTTTAAAACCTCAATTCCTTTGAAAAGCAAGGCAACACATTGTAGACTGTTCTAGTTTGCTAGCTACCAGAATGCAACACATCAGAGACGGACTGGCTTTCAATAAAAGGTTCTTTCTTACATAGGAAGGCACAGGGTGATCTCTGCTGGCCTTCTCTCCAGGCCTCTGGGTTCCAACAACTTTCCCCAGGGTGATTTCTTTCAGCATCTCCAAAGGCCTGGGCTGAGCTGCGAGTGCTGAGATGAGGTATGCTGAGCTGCTTGAGCTGTGCTACGTTGAGCTCTCTCATTTAAGCACCAGCCAATTAAATCAAACATCATTCATTGCAGCAGGCACGCCTCCTCGCTGACTGCAGATATAATCGGCAACAGATGAGGTTCACATGCCACTGGCTCATGTCCATAGCAATAGAACTAGGCACCTTCACCCGGCCAAGTTGACATCTGAATCTAACTACAACATAGACTAACTACCTTACCCTGTTACTTGCTGTGCCGGTTTGAATCTGTTGTGTACCCCAGAAAAGCCGAGTTCTTTAATCCTCATTCAATATTGCTGGTTGGGAGCTTCCTGATTGTTTCCATGGAGATGTGAGTCACCCAATTGTGGGTGATAACTTTTGATTAGATGGTTTCATGGAGATGCATCTCCACCCATTCAAGGTGGGGTTGCTTACTGGAGCCCTTTAAGAGGGAACCATTTTGGAAAAATCTTTAAAGCCCATGCAGCCAGAGACCTTTGAAGAGGAAGAAGGCAAATGCCCCTGGTGGGAGCTTCATGAAACAATAAATGAGGAGAGAAAGTCGCCATGTTTTCCATATGCTTTTCCAGTTGAGAGAGAAACCCCTACGAAATCACTGGCCTTTTTGAAGTGAAGGTAATCTCTTGTGGGTGCCTTAATTTGGGCATTTTCATAGCCTTGCCTTAATTTGGGCATTTTCATGGCCTTAGAAATTAAACTTGCAACTTAATAAATTTTCCTTTTTAAAAGCCGTTCTGTTTCTGGCATATTGCATTCTGACAGCCTGCAAAGTAGAACACTAGTCTTGATGCAATTCTAGACCCTTTGCTCGCCCTCATTCACAGATGATTCTAGCACCTAACCTGCCATCCATATTATGCCTACTTCTTTCATCATTCTTAATGACCTCAATATTCATAAAATGATCCATCCAACAGACCACCCTTTTAATACTCACCCTCCTCACTTCCAAAGATATCTTTCTCCATTACACCTTAGCACTCACTCTCCCATCATTACCAAAAACTGCAATACTTACAAACTCTTTATCCCAAGCATACACTTTCCTGACTTCCATGATCTATCTCTGCAGTTTTCCAGGTTTACTGCAATGCTCTCAATTCGACTTTATCCATATAGTCAATCCACTGACTGTGAGACTTCTTTATAGGACATAAAATGCTCTTCACTATTTCTTGCTGACTACGCTCTCCACTTTTTCCTTGCTGACTTTAGAGTTTATGATCCATCACTCTTTTCATTGGGCAAAACCCTAAATCTGGTTAAATCCACCTCTTCAACTGTGCTTTTTCCATACACAGACACCTGAACAGGCAGGAGAAAAACAAACAACTCAATGACTGGTCTCTGTTTAAATCTGTGACCACAAATCTTATGTGGGCTTTCACAGCTGTCCAGTATTTTTACTGCATTCCCCTACTTAATTCACTTTCTCAATTCCCTATAAGAATAATTTCATGTCTATTTCCCTCTTCACAAACTGCAGATCTTCAGTCTCAGCTAATGACCCTATTTATTGTTTCACTTAGAAAGTAGAATAATTCAGAAGAGAACTACCTCATATACCCCAAACCAAATCTTCCAACCTAATTTCATCTGTCCATCCATATGCTTCCTTTTTTTCTATCAAAATGAACTAACTGATAAGGAACAGCTCAGGCAATTGTGAAGAAGAATAAAGCAGAAGATTTACACTACGGATACCAATATTTAGTATAAAGTCATAGTAATTAAAAGGATATGATATCGGCATAAGGATAGACCAAGAGAACAATGGAACAGGATGGGGTAAAGAAAGAACCAAACATGTATAGTCATCTGATTTACAAAGAAGTAAGCCTACATTGCAGTGGAAAAAGAACGGTATTTTTAAGAAATGGGGTGGGTCAAATGGATATATGCATGGAAAAAATTAATATTGAACCGCACTTTACACCATACTAAAATCAATTCCATATGAATTATAGATCTAAATATAAAAATAAAGCAACAACATTTTTAGGGAAAAAAGACCTTGACATAATCCCAGGGAGTGCAAAGATATCTTATACTGGACATAAAAAAGAAAAAGAATATAAATTTGAATACAATAAAGTTAAAACCTTTTGTTCATCCAAAGACAATATTAAGAGCAAAAAGGCAAGCCACAGAGTGGGAGAAGACAAGTGCAATACATATATCTGACAAGGGATGCATATCTAGAATTTATAAAGAACTTCCACAAATCAAGAGGAAAAAAGCAATCATCTAATGGGAAAAAGGACAAAACGCATGAAAAGACACTTCTTAAAAGGGGTTATCCAAATGGTCAATAAACATATGAAAAGTTGCTTAACTTCGTAAGTTATCAGGGAAAGTAAATTTAAACCACAATGCTATACCACTGTGTAACCACCAAATAGAATAAAATGAAAAAGACAATATCAAATGTTGGCAAAGATGTGAAGCGAATGGAACTCTCCACATATTGTTGTTGAGAGTGTAAACTGGTAGAACCGCTTGAGAAACTTTGTACAGTATCTACAAAAACTGAACATACACATCTCTGTAATGCAGCAACTTCACACCTGAATAGAGATTCATAAGAAATGTATACATATATTCACCAGAAAACATATATAAGGATGCTTTTGGCAGTGCTATTTATAATAGCCCAATGCTGTAAACAATTGAAATGTCTTTCAAAACAATAGAAAGGATAAATACATTGTGGTATAATTATAGAGGGGAAAACAATTCATTAATAAGAATGAACAGATTTTATGTATAGGCAACAATATGGATATATTTTACAAATATAAAGCCAGACATGAAAAAAATATATGTTCTATAATACCATTTATATAAAGTTCAAAAACAGGTAAATTTTCTCTAAAGTGTAAGGAGTCAGGAGAGTAATGATCCTTGTTCAGGGGCAGTGGTGGGGAACTGAGTGGAAGAGGTCCGAGTTGGCTTTTGATGCTCTGATGATGGCATTTCTTGATCTGGATGTTGCTTTTAAAAAATTCTATGAGTCTTCACCTATGGTTTGTGCACATTTCTCGAGGTATGCTATCACTCTCCCCACACGCACTGTTCCCACTTTATTCCAAACTTCCCTTGTATCTCATCAGAACTCTGGTTCGCTGCTTTGCTCTGGCTCCCCTATAGTCTATTTTCTCCACAGGCAGTAGAATTATTTTTTAAAACATGTAAATGAGGTTTGCCCCTACTCTGCTGTGAACTTCACAGTGGCTCTCTTTAACATTTAAAATAAGATCCAAAGATCTTACCGTAGCCTATGCTTTCATTCACTGCCTGCCCATATAACTTCATTTCCCAGCACTGTCCTTGTTGAGTCCAACAAAGACACTGGCTTTGCAGCTAAGCTCATATTCTTAATCATGCCAAACTCACTCCTGCATCAGGATCCCTGCCCTTGCTTTTCTCTCTACCTGGAATGCTGTTCCCCAGCTCTTCACATAATTTATCCCTCATTTTTTGGTCTCCTCAGACTATTTTATAAAAAATTCACCACTACACTCATCATACTCTTTCTACTTGCCCTACTTTGTTTTCTTCATAATATCATTACTGCCTGAAATCATACCTGTTACTTGGTGCATATTTCTTGTCTGTTTGCCCCAATAAGATCCTTCAGGGAAGGGATTCTGTCTGGTTCACCACTATTTAGTGTCTCAAGAGTGTCCGCCATTTAAATGGGAGCTCAGCACCTGTTTAGTGCTGAATAAATGCTGGCTAAAACAATTTATTCTTTGATAAAGCCCTTTTAGCATCTTGATTTTCAAGATTAAACTGCCATCATACATGCTTTCTCAATAGTATCACCTGGAGAGGACCATTAGAGCCATGGTCTTATATGGGAAAAAAAGGCTTAAAATGAAATAAATTTATCAAATATCTTATTGCAGTGTGTTTTATTTGGATTATGTTTGCATTTGTTAAAGACAATTATCATGGTATTTCCAATGGAATAAATGAACAACAAATTAGTAAAACCAAAAAAACTACTCCAAAGCTATGAATTCAGTAGATTGCCAACCTTTCCTACTCTAAAGTCTACCATATAAAACTGTGCTGATCTGAAATGATGTATGCATCCTAGAAAAGCCATGTTTTAATCCCAACCCCATTTTGTAAAGGCAGCCATTTCTTCTAATTCCTATTCAATGCTGCATGTTTGAAACTTGTAATTAGATCATCTCCCAGGAGATGTGATTTAATCAAGAGTGGTTAAACTGGATTAGGTGACAACATGTCTCCACCCATTTGGGTGGATCTTGATAAGTTTTTGGAGTCCTATAAAAGAGGAAACATTTTGTAGAATGAGGAGATTAAGAGAGAGCAGAGCAGAACGACATAGCCATGAGAAGCAGAGTCCACCAGCCAGCGACCTTTGGAGATGAAGAAGGAAAACGCCTTCCGGTGAGCTTCATGAAACAGGAAGCCAAGAGAGAAAGGTAGCAGATGACGCCATGTTTGCCATGTGCCTTTCCAACTGAGAGAAACCCTATGTTCGCTATGTGCCTTCTCACTTGAGAGAGAGACCCTGAACTTCATCGATCTCTTTGAACCAAGGTATCTTTCCCTAGATCCCTAGATGCCTCAGATTGGACATTTCAATAGACTTGTTTTAATTGGGACATTTTCTCAGCCTTAGAACTGTAAACTTGCAACTTATTTATTTATTTATTTTTTCACATGGGCAGGCACCGGGAACTGAACCCGGATCCTCAGGCATGGCAGGCAAGCATTCTTACCTGCTGAGCCACCGTGGCCTGCCCAACTTGCAACTTATTAAATTCCTCTTTTAAAAAGTCATTCCGTTTCTGGTATACTGCATTCCGGCAGCTAGCAAACCAGAACAAATACGTATGTGTAAATTTGCAAAAGTTATCATTCTCTTTCTGAAGCCATAATTACATTTTCTTTTAAGAAGAGAGGTCTCATTTCTCCATTTCTGTATTTGCAAAAACTGAAAAAAGAACCGAGGTGAGAAAGTTACCTTGCAACAGATCAAGTGCTGGCTGCTGCTTCCCCACCCCTCCACCCCCAATGTTTCAATCTCTCAGGCAGAATGAAACCTAGAATGCTGTTTCTCAAAGTTCAGAATACAGAACGCCTGCAACCCTAGCCCCCTTGGAATATTGTTGTCACACCTATAAAATGGGAGTAACAATAGCAAACACTTCACAGAGTCATTGTAAGGATGTAAAATGCTTTATCCTGGAACATATAAGTGCTCAATAAATGCTAGCAATTAACAATAATCCTCATTTTGTTATCAGTAGCATGATCATTGGAATAATCTAAAGTGCTTGTTAAATCAATATTGATTTCTGGGCTCCACCCCAGAACTACTGAAGTTGAGTCACTGGTTGGGACTAGACTTTTTGGCTGATTTTTTTGCACATGCAAATTTGAGAACTGTCCAAAAATTAGGGTTTATTTCTTGTCTGTTCTTCCCAGCTCCAATAAAGGGTCCTGCACACAATGAATGCTTCTTGGCAGACTGACTGATACTCGATATTGCCAGATTGATGTGATTTAAGGTATTAAAGGAATCTGGAATGTGTTATAGATTTGCGTTGTAGGAGGAAATAGATTTCACATTTTGACTCTAGCAGTGTTAAGGGAGGGTGGTCTTGTTAATATCATCAAAAGTAACTTCTGCTTCAATGATATAAACAATCTTACTTTAAACTGTGCAGATATTTTAAATTTCTCTTGCTTCCCAAAATACATTTTTTCCCTTAAAATAATTTAGTCCATTTAGATTTTCAGTGCTGCCTCTTTATAGGATCTAGAAAGCACAGAGATTTTATTGCATTTGTCCTCAAGAAGATGACAAATGATCATATTCTCCTGGATTTGCATTATTAATATTAAGCCTAGTACTAGGCTTCCAAAATCACGTCTGTATTCATTTAAATGAAAGTTATAACTCTTTCCAGCAATTTTCTAAAAGGAGGACTCCAAGTGAAAACATCTTTAACTGCATACTTCAAATAGAAATTAAAAACAAGTTGCAGTAGCTATTTGAACTTTTTGCCTATACTACAATTACACAACATTTTGTGCTAAGCAGAAAATTTTAAAGAAATCCTCTCATTAGATGTTTGATTGCATTGAAAGTATAGGAGAGTCAACATTTGACCACAGAGAAAAACTGGGAATTATTTCTAGCCTAGTCTCTATTTCTTTTCAATAGGTCAACATAAAGATTAAAATACTTATCAGTAAGATATTTTGTCAGTGAAAGATAATGTTTAGGAACTTTCTTGTTTGTTGAAAAGCCTTTCTTATGAAAGGTCAATTCGGTTACATTTTTTCCAACTCCTATTTTCTATCTAGGTGAATCTAAATTCTATAAATTAGTTGAAGAGGTCCAGTGAGAATGTATCCAATTTATTTCATGAGCTAAATATAAGAGTATCTGGGATTAGACATGAATAAACTTGACCTCCAGGCCACCAGATTTATGATATTTCAGCCAACAATCTGCTCCTTTATAAATATCAAATACTCTTGACTTTCTCATGCCATAAAGTAACCTTTAAAATGACTCTGAAGCACAGTGATACTTTTTTTTTCCGATCAGTAATGCTAAGTTTTGACAGTTTGCTAAGCAGTGGAAATCATGCTGTTAGCAAAAGTCTCTGGAAGACAGAGATTCCTATGAAATAGTCTTTATTTTTCCAATGGATACTGGCTATTACCACAAGATCCAATTCCAAGAACAACTTCACTGAAGTAAGGGTTCCCTGCAACTGAAATCACAAGACACATAGACTGAAGGCCTCTCTTTTACATCCAGTGGTAGCTTGACCTCTGGCTCTCTTTTGCTCCCTTCCACAGGCTGACTCTGCCAAATAAGTTGCAGTAACCTAGATTCTGAGAGAATAGAGCAAAAATATGAAAATGTGTGAACTCCTTAAGCGGAAAATTTAACTATTTGGCAAAACAGCAACAACAGAAAAAATACTTCACTGAAACATCCAAATAATTTGATTTTTGTTAAAGTTAATTTAGAAAAGCTCCAGATATGTAAGAAGCAGCCAAAATCTTCAGATGAAGTTCTACTGCTGTTGAGGATTTATCATTGAATCTGGAAACTGCCGTAGTAATTAAACATGGCCTTCATTTGCAATGAGTGTGTGTTAGTGATCGCACAAGAGAAAGTCATCTATTGAAGAAGCAAGTGGAGTCATATTTACACTGCTTATATTTTACATTGCCTTCTCTGTTTCCTAGACCCCTCTTCTATGATGACCTGTGGCTTTGATTATTCAATTCTAGATTTTAAAAACAAATAAAGATTCCCAGCAGAATTTTGGTCTGTCTTGTCTGTGATGCTGACTGAATTCTATTGTGACACCTGAAACAAAATCTGAGCATGCTCAAAAGTCGGCATAGACTTGGAATAGATGACAGCTTCTGGAAATCTCTTGGCTGTTGGTTCAGTGTTTACAAGTCCCAACCTCATTTATACTCTCAATGCGCATCAGGAGGGTAAGGAAAAAAGGTGACTAGACATTCAAGATCATTAACCGAGCATCTATTTTAATACACACCTAGAACCGATAATTACTTAACTCATTCATTCATTCACTTACTTGTTCCCGTTACGCCCTTAAATTAGAGGCCGAAATTTAATTAAATGTTTAAGGTTTCTCCAAAGAATAAATATAAGAAGCGGTAACACTTACTTTCCAGTAATAAACTGACTCCTGGATGGTGTGCAAATGGGCTGGACATAGTAGTTCTCCAGTTTAACCCCTTCGGCAGCAAGCTTGTCAAGAGTGGGAGTCTTTATCTCTGAACCGTGGTAACCCACATCTCTAAATCCCTGATCATCAGCTAGGATGAAAATGAGATGGGGCTGGGAAATGGCGGTTGTGCTGGGCTCGCTTCTCTCGCCAGCTTGTGCTTTCATGGCCCCCGCCTCCTCCTTCACCAAGCCCTGGCCCCAAGACAGGTAAGCATAGGTGAGGAGGCTGAGGATCCAGAAGCCTGCCAGCGCCCCCATGGCTAACATCTTTCCTGGCCAGACCCAGGCCTGCTGAGGCGGCGCAGGCGGCCACCCCGTGCAGCCCCTGGGGGCCATTCACTCGCGTTCCAGATAAGGCTCCACGCACAGAACCGCGCACCCCGCGCCACCGCCAGCGCACACATGCACGCAGGAGGGGTAGACGCAGCAGGAGTTGGAGTCCCAATCCAGAGCGAAATCTTACGCTCCGCTCAGCTATCACCACGTCCAACAAACTTTAATCTTCCTTTTCTACAAGCGATGGCTTAAGAGATGGGGTGTCGGGGTGTGGGGATGGGGGTGGGGGAAGGAGGAGTCGCTGTTCTCCATCAAATTTCCCTTGCCTTCCTCCTCGCTTCCCAGAGCAGCTTCCAGAATAAAAGTTAGTGTCGCCACCCAAAAGTTCTCAAGAGAACAAATCAAGTAAGAATGGAGAATCACAGTGGGAAGGAACTTCTCCACGTTGCGGAGCGAGGCTCTTCTGGGCGCGCACGCACTGCTGGCTTTGCAGCGGCCCCTCACCTGGAAATCCCTGGGAAGTGTTGTCTCCGCGTCTCTGCAGATAACCGACTCTCCGGGGTGGATTCACTGCACGGTCCACTTTCCCAGTTCTCTGTAGTTTTCACGGTTCTTTCCGAGGCTTTCGAGAATCTCCCCGATACACACGACGAGGCAAGTGAGGAAAAAAAAAAAGGCCAATTTCCTGACCTCCCTTCACCGCCAAACACCCTCTCCCCTGCTGGAACTCTGAGCCGCGAATCCTTCTCCCCGGGCCGCTGAAGCGCGCAGGGGCCGAAGTGGGGACTGCTCGGTCTCCGCGGAGTCCGTGCCCTCCGCTCAGGCGCTTGCACGCTGCGTGCGTTTTGTCAGCTAACTTACTCAGTTTGGGCAGTTGGAATTCTCCGCTGCCTCCTCCCTCTTTTCAGTGAATCACGGAACCGTACTTTCTGCTTTAGCTCCCCTAGGAAGAGGGGGGAGGAGGTAAGGCCGGTTTAGAGGTTCGTTCTTTCCTTTTTCTTTTCCGGGAGGGAGCGTGCGTCAGGGAGGGGAGGTTTTGCCGGCGAGAGGAGGGCTGGGCGCTGACCGAGCTCCACCGAATCCCGGGTATCCGCCCGAGCTAGCGCTTCCCCCGGGCTTCGCCTGCTGCCCTGCGGCCGTGCGCCAGAGCCGGGGAAAACGACGGCAGCGCGAACGAGGAAGCGGTTCTCTTGGATCTGTAAATGAGCCCGCTTGCCCATCTCGAATGCTTTGCTTGGCGATTTTTTTCTAACTTCTTGCGCCCTTCCTTGCGAATGGAGTGAGTGAAAGAGGAAGAACAGGAGAAACAACAAGCGGCGTGGCATGCTCTTTCCCCCTTTTTTTCTGGTCTTCCTTGCTGATCCTTCTTTCCTGCCAGGGCCCCCATTTTCAACTCCTTTTCTCCCGCCTCTCACCCTTCCCCTCCCCCCTTCCACCTTTTAATTTAAAAACAGTCGCGGCTACAAAATTTTAAATTGAATTTCCTCGCGTGATAGTCTTCCTTTATAGCTTGACTTCGTTAGCTTCTCCCTAATAGGTGATGGGGAAGGCACTGAAATTTCCTACTCCCTTTTACCCTTCCCCAAATTTACCCACAGGGAGCCTCCAGTCGAGAACCTGAGAGGTGGAGTTTTATATGCTTTACCCCCGCTAAGCAAGCCTGCATTCCTGCAGCAAAGAAACTTCTGCGCCTGGTTAGTTTCCCCATTTAGTAATTAGGGAGACTTCACCACTTTTTAAAAAAAACCGTATCTGCCCCTTCTTTGAGGATTAAGAAAACTATTGTAAAAGCTTTTCTTGATTGTGAAGATAGGCTGCTTTTCCTTGAATCGTAGGCTTTTTTTTAAAAAATGCAATTTTGTTGAGATATAGTCACATACCTTGTAATCATCCAAAGTATAAAGTCAGTGGTTCACAGTATCATCATATAGTTTTACATTCATCACCACAATTTTTGAACCTTTTCATTATTCCAAGAAAATATAGAAGGATAAAAATAAAAATAAGACTGAAAAAGAACACCCAAAGCATCCATGTCCTGTATCCCCCGTACTATTTATTTATTGTCCCTGTTTTTTATTCATCTGCCCGTACACTGGGTAAAAGGAATGCCAGCCACAAGGTTTTCACAATCACACTGTCATGCAATAAAAGCTATATAGTTATACAATTGTCTTTAAGAATCAAGGCTAATGGATTACAGTTCAACAGTTTTAGGTATTTCCTTCTAGGTATTCTAATACACTAGAAACTACAAAAAGGGATGTCTATGTAGTGCATAAGAATAACCTCTAGAAAAACCTTTCGATGCTATTTGAAATCTCTCAGTCACTGAAACTTTATTTAATTTCTCTTCCCCCTTTTGGTGAAGAAGACTTTCTCAATATCCCATGCCAGGGAGTTATGTTCCACTCTGTCAGGGAGATTTACATTCCTGGGAGTCATGTCCCACGTAGCAGGAAGAGCCGTGACTTTGCCTGTTGAGTTGGCAGAGAGAGAGAGAGAGAGGAATAAGTTTCATAAGGTCAAGCCACAAGATTGAGGGTTTGGCCCATTAAATTGGTGGTTCCCAATGCTTGTGAGAATATCTGGATTTCCCCAGATGGGGAAGTTTAATATTTCCACATTTTCCCCAAGACTCTCAAGGGGACTTTGAAATATTTTTTTATTCTCCGCCAAATTGCTCTGTGATGTATCAAGACATCACACTAATCTGTACAAACCAATAAAACTCAATCTTTATTCAAGGTTCTTTGTAATCATGGTTTCAAATAAACTGATCATGCAAGTTCAATTGGATAGCATGCTACCAAAAATATAAATTTTGGACCAATAAATATCTTTTTCTTTGGTGCCATACAGAAGTTAAAGTTTTAAAGCACAGTCAATATCATCCTTTACCCTTTAGTCTGATTTACACTAGTCCTAACCAGATCTGCTTCCTTCATATCTCTAACTGAAGTCTGATCTGTTTTTAAGCTTTTTAAACAGTTGCTGTATAAGGTAATGCTGACTTTCAGAGCTGCAGAACTCTAGTTCTGAGTCACAGGTGTAACAGTGATATCTAAAGGTCCAGGGACCGACCAGGTTATACACAGGGAACTCAGCATCTAGAATTTAGAAATAACTGTCCAACTCAGAAATAGATGGGACTGCCATAAAAGCTTACAATCTAGAAAACTTTATAATAAGCCTTCCCCTGATAATCTATCCTTTCAAATTTAATTCTCAGAGTTTGCCCATTATAATTAGTCCATATTAGTGACGTGTTATGATGTCTTTTCATTTCTGGTTTATTTCACTCAATATGCTGCCCTCAAAGTCCATTCACCTAGTTGTGTGCCTCACATTTCAATTCTTCTTGCAGCTGCTCAGTATTCCATTGTAGGTATAGGCCACAGCTCACCCTTCCATCATCAGTCTAGAATCATGGGCTTTTAAGGCCCAACTTAAAGACAGGAAGGGGTTAATAAAATTTCTTTACAGAGGAAGCAACCAATGTTGAGAACCATTGTTATTATCTTTTCTTCCCTCCAATTCACTCAAGACTTTCCATCTTTTTTGTTGTTGTTGTTGTTAATTGAATACCTACTATGATCTGGCACATAAAATGTGAGATTCTCCTAATTGATTAAACCTTAAATGTAAGTTCAATTTAGCCATTTAGTTTTTATTTCTTTCAGTTGCTAAAGTTCTTGTTGAGTCCCCAGGCAAAATGTTCATAAAACAGAACCATAACAAATTTGAAACATGCAATGGCATTCCATGCAGTTAATTTTGCTAACATGTGTTGGACTTCTCTTCCTTTTTCCCTGCTGTTATTCTGGTTACTGTGTACACACATGGTCAGCTGTAGAGGAACATGTTTGGAAATGTGAGATGTGATCTTCACAATTCTGTGAGTTTAGTCACTAGGCATGTAATGAGCATACTGAATATTGGGGGATTGAAAAGCAGTATGAGGTAGGATTCTAGTCTTCATGGTCTAACAAGGTGCTTACTAGAAAAGATGCTAACAATTCAGCCACTATTATTTGGGGGATATTCAATGAGCTAGCACAAGAAGTCTAAGTTGTTGTGCAAAAAAAAAGGCCATTTTCAGTTCAAAGCTTAAGAAAAAATTAATAATGTCAAGAATTGTGAAATACTTATGTGCCAAACATAGTACTCTCTATATTGAAAGCACTCTATATACTCTATATATGCTTTATAGTGCTTATATAGTGGTTTATCTTTATTTACTTATCTACTTTCCTTCTCCACCAACCTGATGAGGTATTCTTTAATACAACGAATACCTGAGTTGCTGGGCCAATGCTAAAATCTGGAATGTAACGGTGAACTAAAATCTGACACAGCTTCTGTGCTGGGGAAACTAGCACTGTGATGGGAAAGAAAATTGCTAATAATCCCAAAGCTCCAACAGTTACTGTGCCTGTTTGAATCTGCTGTGTACCTCAGAAAAGCCATTTTCTTTAATCCTCATTCAGTATTGCTGGATGGGAGCTTTTTGATTGTTTCCATGGAGATGTGACCCACCCAGTGGTGGGTGGTAACTTTTGATTAGATGTTTTCCATGGAGATGTGTCTCCACCCATTCAAGATGGGGTTGCTTACGGAGCCCTTTAAGAGGCAACCATTTTGGAAAAAGCTTTAGAGCCCCCAGAACCAACAGAGCCACAGGGAAGCCTTTGAAGATTCTTGGAGATTAAGCTAGCAGACGTTACCATGTGCTTTTCGAGCTCAGAGAGAAACCCTGAATGTCATCAGCCTTCTTGAACCAAAGTATCTTTCCCTGGACACCTAAATTTGGATATTTTCAGCCTTAGAACTGTAAATTTGCAACTTAATAAGTTCTCCTTTTTAAAAGTCATTCTGTTTTAGGTATATCACATTCCAGCAGCTTTTACAAACTAAAGCAGTTACCTCCTGAGTAAAGTATTCAGGAGAAAAAGAACGAAATGCAAAGAAATCTTAAAATAAAGAAACCTGACTTAGACTGAATGGAATTAGCTGGTGGGGTGGTTTAGGGAAGTGATCTTTAAACTGAGGTAGATATTATTTTGTTTGTTATCCCCTTTGGGCAGAAATCTATCTGACCTCAAAGCCCAGCCTTCTGAAAAGATACTTTTTCCACAAGTGGGCTTTACAACCTTTTCCCTACTAATACAGCACAGAGAAAACACAGAGGCTGGAGTTTCCTGCAGAGGGATGCAGTCTCTCCACACTCAGAACGGAAGGACAGAGCTCTGACCCTGAAGAGTTCTTCTCATAAACAAGACTAAGAACTATTTATTCTTATTAATAGGGCCAAGAAACAAGAATGGTCATACCGTAGTACTGTACCATAGTAGACTAAATGAGGTGTGAGTCAAAGAGGAAAATCAAAATCAGCTTGTTACCCCACCCAGATAGAGAAGAGGGTAGTGAATATCCCCACATCCTAAGATAAGTAAATAAATAAAAACCACAGCCTAAGAAAGACATGGAAAGTACAATCCGAGTTGGCTGTATTCTCTAGGCTTTATTTTATAAGTGTATAATATATACGCATATATATAATGATCTTATAAGTATATAAACTTTGCACTTTTTATTATAGGATTGGGTTTCGTGCACTCAGCCTCTTCAAAAATTTCAAGTTGAACAATCCCTTGTATCTTGGTAGTTCTTTAGAGCCAGCATTTTCATGTTCAGGCATCAACTTTCCTTACAGAATCCTTTCTTCAGTTTATTTTGGCTTGAAGGTGTCATACATTACAGAGACACTCCCCGAGTTACAGGATGATTACATAAAAGTTGAAGGTAATATTTGATCCAATTAAAAAAAAATAGAATTGTTTAGAGATGAAGTCAATATGGATTATATTTGTAGTCCACAGGTAAGTCTTAATCAGGAGATGGGACTAAAGTGTAAAGATGATTGAAATTTAGAAAGAAGTTAAAGGAAGAGTATTTCAGGCAAAAGAAAAGGAAAGACTAACTGAGGATGCCTGCTATGGAGGGGCTTAGAGACAGTCTGAAAAGTAGGACTTGATTCTGGGGGCATTAGGAGTGAGGGAATTCTTTTAGCAGGGTGTAACAAGGTAATATTTTACTGTTGTATATTAAGTCATTTGTGGGCTGGATTCGTGGGCACAGAGTCTACAAATGAGCTGCTGTAGTCTATAAAAGTTTGAAACGTTGTACTTTTACTCGAAAGCACTGACTGAATCTGCTGAAATTTTTTATAAAGCAAGGCATGACTAAAAATACAGGAAACAATTCCTCAGGCATTTTCAGGGAGAGACTTGAGGAAGTGAAGACTAGAGTCAAACAGCTACCTTAGTGTATAAAATTTCTATAGTGGTACATTCTTTAGGTTAAAGATCTATGCTATGGTAGGTATAATCTTTTTTGTTTTTCTTTCCTGTGTTCATTTTATTTCTTTTTCTACTGTCTTTTTATTTCTTTTTCTGAATTAATGCAAATGTTCTAAGAAATGATGAATATGCAACTAAGTGATGATATTGTGAATTACTGATTATGTATGTTGTTTTATTTTGTTTCTTTATTTTTTTAATTAATAAATTAATTTTAAAAAGAACTATGCTATGGTTATATTATCTGATGGGATGAGGACATTCATGAAAAGCTTTGAATTACTTAATCAACTAAGTGAAAACAAAGGGACAAAGGAATAAGTTTCCCAAGAATCATCATTGATTGGATGATGGGAAAAGAAAAGAAAGAGAAGGATAAATGAAGAATGATCTGAATAAGTCACTCCAGCATGTCCTGGGGCCCCTCAAGGAACAGATTGAGGAACTGATGACCAAGGATAGAGGGGAGTGTGAAGGGGTGGGTGGAAGGAGCCTGTCAGTAAAAGAGGCTAAGAAAAAGTCTGATGAACAGTTGCACAGTATTTATTTGAAGCACCTGTGTTAATCCTCACCATTTAATGACACACTATCCCTCATCATGCATGGCCAGGATTACGCTAACTTCCAAATTTCATAGACCTATTTTATTGTTAAAGGACTAGTAAGGCAATATATCTGACCCTCTCTGCCCTTTTCATCTATCAGTATTTATTCTCAACTAACCATATACTCTGATGCTTAAAAATAACAGCTAATATATATATATTTTTTGCATGAGCAGGCACTGGGAAATGAACCCAGGTCTCCAGCATGGCAGGTGAGAACACTGCCTGCTGAGCCACCGTGGCCCGCCCAGTAACAGCTTATTTTAAAACATAGGTTTACAAAACTGTGAAATTGGCTAATCCATCCAGGAATTTATAGACTATTAAATGATTTAAAGCCCAATTTCTGCTTGCTTGAGGTTTATAATACATTAAATACTTAAAATAAGGAATGTCATCAGGTTTAAGTTCATACACGAATAGTTTAAAATAGATGTTTGTTCTAATATGAGTCATTTAAAAAGCATCCATACAATGAATTCCTTATTAGTCACTGGTAATTCTTTATTAGGAAGTGGAACTAAGGCTCCTTTGAGCCATTGAATCATCACAATCAACAAGAACTCTGAACAGGATCAAATACGGTGTTGTTTTATTTGTTAATGCTGCCAGAATGCAATATGCCAGAAGCGGAATAGCTCTTATAAAAGGAATTTATTAAGTTACAAGTTTACAGTTTTAAGGCCATAAAAATGTCCAAACTAAGTCATCCAGAGAGAGATATCTTGACTCAAGAAAGGGCTGATGACTTTCGGGTTTCTCTGTCAGCTAGGAAGGCACACGGTGAAGTTTGCTAGCTTTCTCTGCTCGTTTTCTCTCCCAGCTTCTTATTTCAAACAGCTTCTCCACAGATGTGTTCTTTCTGCATCTCCAAAGATCAGTGTCAGATCTGAAGTTTTTTCCAAAGTAGCTCCCTCTTAAAGGACTCCAGTAAATGACTCATTTTGAAGGGATTTAGACCCATCTCCATGGAGACTGCTTAATCAAAATGTCCCACCCACTATTGAGTGGGTCATATCTGCATGGAAACAACTTAATCAGAAAGATCCTACCCTACGATATTAAGTCAGGATTAAAGGGTACGGCTTTTCTGGGAGTACACAACTGTTTCAAACTGGCACAGACGTTAAGTAGCTATTTTTGTTAATTGTTAAGTTGAAGTCAGTTCCCTTTATTTGGGAAATGTGTGGTAAATATAACTTATATGGAAAAATTGGTGATGTGGGAGATGCTAACATCTCAATCATGTTTAAATGTAGCTACCCCAAAGTAGCAAGGTGTTTGACCTTAGAAATGCAGGAAATCTGAACTGTTAAAGAATAGAGCTGTTTTTTCATTCAGCAAACATCTTTATGTGAAACTAGGCTTAAAAATAAAAAGTTCAAGGGGAAAACCTGGTAATTTCTAAAACTTAAAAATGTGCTCTTATTACTCAAATTGTGAATAAAATTCTATATTTACATAGTAATCTTATGTTTATTATATTAATATTATAATATAAAATATAATTATAATATTAATTCTTAAACCTCATTGCCCACTAGAATCCCTCGGGTGTTTTAACAAAAGGAACTTTTCAGTTGTACCAAATTCTTAAATAAAAATCTCCACAGTTTGGGAATATTTATGTTAGCAAAACCTCTCCAGGTGATTCTGGTGTGTATTCAGTATTTTTTAACCTAGATTTCTCTTTTTTATGCAATTTTATTGAGATATAGTCACATACCACATTAACATCTGAAATATACAGTCAGTGATTCACAGTGTCAACATGTAGTTGTGCATTCATCACCACAATAAATTTTAGAACATTTTCATTACTCCAAAAATAAAAATATAAAAAATACTCAAAACATCCCATACCCCTTATCCACACTACTCTTTATTTCTTTAGCCTTTATCTTCTTACTCACTGTCAATACACTGGATAAAAGAGTATCAGTCACAAAGTTTTCACCATCACATGGTCATATGGTAAGCGCTCTATAGTTATACAGCCATCTTCAAGAAACCAGGCTACAGTTTCAGGTACTTCCCTCTAACTATTCTAATACACTAGAAACTAAAAAAAAAAAATCTATGCAATGCATAAGAATAAACTCCGGAATGACTTCTTGACTCTATTTGAAATATCTTAGCCACTGAAATTTTGTTTAATTTCTCTTCCCCTTTTTGGTCAAGAAGGGTTTCTAAATCTGATGTTGCTGGGTCCAGGCTCATCCCCAGAAGCCGTGTCCCGAGGTTTACACCCTGGGAGTCATGACCCATGTGGAGGTGGGGGTAGGGGGCTAGTAAGTTTATTTAGAGAGACAGGCCACATCTGAGCAACATAAAAGGTTCTCTGGGGGTGACTCAGGCATAATTATAAGTAGGCTTTGCTTCTCCTTTGCAGGAATAAGTTTCATAAGGTCAAGCCAGAAGATCGAGGGCTTGGCTTATTAAATCAATAATCACTAATGCTTGTGAAGATATCAGGAATTCCCTAGGTGGGGACATTTAATATTTCTACATTTTTCCCCAGGCCCTCAAGGACTTTGCAAATACTTCTTTATTTTCCTGCCCGAGTTACTCTGGAATGTATCAGGTATTATATTAACCAGTATAGAATAACAAGATCTCATTCTTTATTCAAGTTTCCATGTAATTTTGTTCTTTTAATAAACTGACCATACAGTTAAATTAGGTAGTGTGCTACAGAAAATATAAACTTTGTACCAAATAAACATCACTTCCTTTGATCTCACACAGAAGATGAAGTTTTAAAACACAGTCAATACCATCCTTTACCCAGTATTCTGATTTACCTTATTCCCAACCAGATCAGCTTCATTTGCATCTCTAATTGAAGTCTGATGTCTTTTTCAGCTTTTTAAAAAAGTTTTTTTAAACCATTATATGGTGTAATGCTGACTTTCATAGCAGCAGAATCTCTAACTCTGAGTCTCAGGTGTTACAGAGATACCCAAAGTTCCAGGGACTGACCAGGTTATTTACGAAGAGCACAGAATCTCAGAATTTAGGATTAACAGTTACACCTCATGAATAGATGTGACTGCTGTAGAGCTTAAAGTCTAGGAATCTTTGCAATAAGCCTTACTGAACATTCTTAACTCCTTAATTGTTGATTGCCCAGTCTCTGTTCATGTCCTATCCCCTAATAACCTATGTTCTCAAATTCAATTCTCAATGTTTGCACATTATAGTCAGCCTACAATAATGAGGATTTGCAATATTTTCCCTTTCATTTCTAGTTTATTTCATGCAACATAATGTCCTCAAGGTTCATTTACCTACTTGCATGCCTCACAAATTCATACCTTCTTGTAAAGAATCTTCCATTGCATGTATACACCTCAGCTCATGTTTCTATTCATCGGTTAGTGTGTACCCTTAGGATACCTCCATCCATCATATATTTTGAATACTACTGTCATAAACATTAGTGTGCAAATATCCATTCGTGTCCCTGCTTTCAGTTCTTCCAAGTATATAATAATGGGGTTGCAGGATCATATGGCAACCTTATACTTAGCTTCCTATGGACTCCCACACTGCCCTCCAGAGGGGCTGCACCATTCTACTTCCCTACCAATAATGGATAGGTCCATCTCTTTCCACATTTTCTCCAGCACTTGTATTTTTATGTTTATTTATTTATTTTTATTTTTTATTTTTATTTTGGCATGGGCAGGCTTTGGGAAGCGAACCCGGGTCTCTGTCATGACAGGTGAGAATTCTGCCACTGACCCACCATTGCACCACCCTGTTTATTTTTAGACAGTTTCATTCACATGCCATAAAATCCATCCTAAGTCAACAGTCAATGGCTCCCAGTATAATCACAAAGTTATACATTTACCACCATAATCTATATGAGGACATTTCCATTTCTTCTCCATAGAAAGAAGAAGAGGAAGAAAACATAAAAAGGAGAAACAACACCACCACCAAGAATCCCATACATCTCCCTTATATCCCCCTTATTGACATTTAGCTTTGAAATATTGTCTTATTTATTAATTAATTAATGGAATTAATGGAAGCATATTCCAATGTTACTGTTAACTATAGACCCTAGTTTACATTGATTGCAGTTTTTTCCATAGACCATCTCTTTTCAACACCTTGCAGTGTTGACATTCATTTGTTCTCCTTCATGTGAAAACTTTCTTATACTTGTACAGTTAATCACCACTGTTTCTCTTCCTATCTGTCTGTCATGCTCCTTTTATTATTTCTTATAGAGCAGATCTCTCATTCATAAACTCATTCAATGCCTGTTTGTCTGAAAATATTTTAAACTCTCCCTCATTTTTGAGACTGGATATAGAATTCTTGGTTGACAGCTTTTATCTTTCAGTATCATAAATATATATCACTGTTTTCTCACCTCTATGGTTTCTGCTGAGAAATCTGCACATAGTTTTATTGAGCTTCCCTTGTTTGTGATGGATTGCTTTTCTCTTGCTGCTTTCAGAAATCTTTCTTTGACATTTGATAGTCTGATCAGTAAATTGGAGTATGTTTATTTGGATCTACTCTGTTTAGAGTATGCTGCACTTCTTGGATCTTTAATCTTATGTCTTTCATAAGAGCTGGGAAATTTTCAGTGATTATTTCATCCATTATTTTTTCTTCCCATTTTTCCTTATCTTCTCCTTCTGGGACATAAATAGCACATATATTCATGCAATTAATGTTGCCATACAATTCCCTGAGACCCTGCTCATATTTTTCCATCTTTTGCCTATATTGTTTTTTTTTTTTGCATGTGTAGGATTTCAGATGTCCTATCCTCTAGTTCACTCATTATTTCTTCTGCTTCTTCTCATCTGCTGTTGTATGTCTTTTCTCTTGCTACTTTCAGAAACCTCTTTGTCTTTGTCATTTGATAATCTGATTAGTAAATTAGAGCATGTTCATTTGGATCTATTTTGTTTAGAGTATGCTGCACTACTTGGATCTTTACTCTTATGTCTTTCATAAGAGGTGGGAAGATTTCAGTGGTTATTTTGTCCATTATTTTTTCTGCCCTTTTTCTCTTTTCTTCTCCTCCTTCTGGGACATAAATAGCACTTATATTCACACACTTCATGTTGTCATACAATTTCTTGAGACCCGGCTCATATTTTCTCATCTTTTGCCTATTTTGTGTGTGTATGTGTGTGTGTGTTTGTGTGTGTGCAGGATTTCAGATGTCCTGTTCTCTAGTTCACTAATTCTTTCTTCTGCTTCTTCTCATCTGCTGTTGTACATCTCTATTATGTTTTTCATCTCTTTTATTGTGCCTTTCATTTCCATAAGTTCTGCTATTTGTTTCTTCAAGCTTTTGAGTTCTTCTTTATGGACACCCAATGTCTTCTTTACATGCTTTGTCTCTTTTGCCATACCTTCCCTTGACTTCTTGATCAGACTGATTTCATTTAGAAGATTTGTTTGAGCATCTTTAATAAGTTATTTCAATGCCTATATTTCAGTTGAGGTGTTAGCTTGTTCCTTGGACTGCACCATATCTTCGCTCTTCCAGATATGACTCACGAATTTTTTGCTAATATTATGCATCTGATTTGCTTAGTTTATTCTGGAAATTATTTTCTCTTTCACCTAGGGTTTCTTATTGGCTGGCTTTGTGCTCTGTCTGTTCTCTGACACTCAGTTCAATTTATTCTAGTTAGATTCAGTTGTCAAGTTAGCCAGATGAAGGCACCTAGTTCTGTTGCTGCAGACATGAGCCAATAGTACATGAACCTCATCTGTTGCTGATTACATCTGCAGTCGGCTAGGAGGTGTGCCTGCTGCAATGAATGACATTTGACTTAACTGGCTGGTGCTTAAATGAGAGAGTGCAATGTAGCACAGCCCAAGCAGCTCAGCATACCTCATCTCAGCACTCGCAGCTCAGCCCAGGCCTTTGGAGATACAGAAAGGAATCACCCTGGGGAAAGTTGTTGGAACCCAGAGGCTTGGAGAGAAGACCAGCAGAGATTACCCTGAGTCTTCCCATGTAAGAAAGCCAAAAAAAAAAAAAAAAAAAAAAGCTCTAGCATAGCTTCTGTTTAATTGATCAGAATTTTTCAGCTCTTGTTTTTCTAGTTCTTGCTCTTCCTATTTGGAACATCTTTTTTTTTTTTTCTTTTTGAGGAAGTTCTCCCCAGATATGATCAACCCCAATCAGATTTTCTCAGACAAGACAGGCTCAGGTCTCAGGAAGAGAGTAAAATTAATATTAAGTTTCTCTGAGGATGAGGCACAGCAGGTTTCCAGTCTTTCTGAAGAAGCTTCTTGACTCCATGCTTTTCCTATCCCACCAGCCCAGTTGAGGCTGGTTTGCCAGCCCTCAACTTCCCATCAGCATTAAGTGGTATAGTGTCTCTAATTCTCAGCAGAACCTGTCCCTGCCAGGGGTGTGGTTGAGACTGAGGCTGAAGTAGAAGACCCACTTAAGCTGTTTCTATTTTCTAGCCCCTGGCATCTGAATTCTCTGAATGAGAGTGTCCACTTATGCTGGGCCCTCCCTTCCCCTTTTCTTGGGGAAGATATGTCCTTTAGGGAATTATCTCCTTCACTTGACTAGTTACTTTGTCTCTCAGACATACTTTAGCTCTGTCCTTGTCTTGATCTGTGCAGACAATTGAAAGTGCTTGAGACTTTTTTTTTAATGTACCATTAAAAGAGTTTTAAAAAAATCCTTCTCAGATCCAATCCCCAGGCCTTCCCTCCACCTCCTGGGTTCACTAATTAAAAGCTGGAGCTGGTACCCGATTCTACGTGCCCTTTTTCCTGGAGCACAGCTCAGCCTTTGTTCAGTATTCTGAGCTCAGCAGATTCTAAAAGCCTCTGTCTTTTTGTTGTCATTGTTGTTAGTGCTCCTTTCAGCCAGGAGAAACCTCAGGGTTCCTTCCATTTTGCTCTGTGTTTATCAGTGCTCAGAGCTTGTTTTCAACTATCCAAATTTGTTCATTAAATCTGCAATTGCAGTTTGCTTGAGCTCTCCTTGCCATGCTCCTATTACAGACTGCTTCTTTTTCCTATGGGGCAATGTCTCCAAGACAGCCTGCCATGACAGTGAGGGAGGGGTACCAGTGTCTACGTTTTGAGAGATTTTACTTATAGTTCTGTGCTGTGATCTTGGCCCTTTCACCAGGTCTAGACTGGTGTATGAAATGTGTCTGTTTACTGAAGTCCCCCCCACATTTGTCCCAGACAATTTCGGGCTATTTACTAGCAGCCCTAGAGGACTAACTCAATTCCACAAATCCTTACACCACCATTTTGCCCCACCTCTGCATGTTGAGTGTTGAAAATCACTGATTTAGAATCTGAAAAATTTCTAATGAGACTGCTTAGTGCGTGAGGTTGGTGCTACCTACCAAATACAAAATGGGAATCACAGCGGGAGGTGCTAATCTCCTGAGATTTTCGTGGTATAGGTAGACATGGAATCCAAGATAAAAGTTAACCAGTAAGAATAATAACCTGATCTGGCATCCTGGAAGTAGCATCTTCCCAATTATGGACTATGAACAATTGTATGACTTCTAAAGATATTTAGTAGTAGATTCAATAGAACTTGGTGATTTGAGAATGAGAAAGAAAAAGGTTTGGGGTAACTGCCTGAACAGTGGAGCATTTATAATGGTGGGTGTCACATAAGGGCTAATAGTTTTGGGAAGCAGATGGAAAAAATTACTTTGCTTTTCTTAAGTTAAGGCCTGTGAAGCATCCTTGGGGAGGAGTTCAGTCCAGAGGTGGATTTGTGGTTATGAACAGGGAGGAGGGCAGGGCAAGAAATTTCATCAGCATCTTGACGGGGTGAGTAGGATTTCCCGGGGATGTGTGGAGAGCCAGGACTGTGAAAGGGGTCTTGGAGAGAAATCATCAAGGACAGGCAAGATGCAGCGGAGCTCACAAGGACACCAAGAAGACGCAGCCAGAGAGGTAGTAGCCTAAAAGACAGTAACACTTATTGAACATTATCAGAAATGGCATGAGATAAGGAACATAGTAGATTGTTCGTTCATTGGAATAAGATCTTACAAAATAACTTATAATGCTTTCTTCCTCATCTATGTTTTCACCAACATTGAGAAAGACAGAGCTTTAAAATGTTGAAGCAGTGATGAATGAAATAGCCTTGGAAGGAAAACAGGGGCTTCACCCCAAATCTATTAAAAAAACTGATAATGACCCAAAGTGTATAAATTTCAGAAATAAATTCAATGTATCATTTGTACAGTCCTTATGAAAAATACGTATTCATAATGGGAGATGAAAACATTTGAAAAAATGATTTTTAATAAATGGTTCAATACCAAGGCTGAAGTATTATAAAAATGGTTAAAAGTATGGACCGTGAAGCCAAACTACCCACTTGCTAACTAAGTTACTTAGCTGCTTTTTGTCTCATTTTTTTCTCCTTTGTGAAGTGGGGATAAATATACTGTCTTGTAGTGCAGACTATTAGTTAGTTATTGACAAACAATGCTGCTTAACAAACTCAATGGCTTAAAGCAAACCACAGATTATCCCTACATATCTGAGTGTCTGCTGGACCAGCTCTGCTCCAAGAGCCTCTCCTCCTGGTACCAGAAGATTAGCTAGATGTTCTTCTCATGGAGAAAGCTGAAACACAACAGAGAAGCCCATCTGAGCTAGCATGTATGTAGTAAGCCTTGCCTGGTTTCTTATCTGTTTACATCCCAATGGCCACCGCAAGTCACAAGACCAGCCCAGAGTCAAGGGGTCGGGAATTAGCATCCTCTCTGGATGAGGCTATGAGAAAACTGTGGATGCAAGGAGGGGTGAAGAATCAGGGCCAGTAATTTAAACTCCCACAGCTGTTTTGAGAATTAAATAAACTAATATTTCAAAAGTACATAGAACGTGTTAGGCCCCTTCCAAGCACTATGAATGTGTCCTATCATAATTTCCCTTAAATTAATTTATAGTTTGATGCCATTCCAATAAAAATTTCAATCTGCTGATAATTCAGATCTCAAAATATGCTAACCTCAAAAAGAAGAGTAACAAGAAGGTTCCAACCTTATCAGATAGTAGAACATAATTAAATGTTAATTAATGAAAGAAAGGAAAAGAAACACAAATGGATCTGATGTTATAGGTAAACAATATATGAAAATAAACTTTTCAATATGAAAGAAAAGGTAAGAATTCAGAGTGCTGAAATATAGGTAGATAATAAGTAGCCACAGTAAAAAAATCAATTCGATCAAAATTTTATACCACACACCAAAAGAAAAGCAAATCTTCTGTGAAATTAGAGAGCAAAATTAATGAAAGATCAACAGAGAATTTAATCAACTATGTATCAGATATATGGGGAAAATATTTTATATTCAGCTTTCAATGATTTCAGTGGCAAATGAATGATTCCAAAATACATTCAACAGACTATCAACTCAGAAATTTTACCTGAGGCACCACAAAACAAAGCAATGACTTTCCAAAGAGGTGTACCGGGACAAGATGCCAATTTTCAAACATTATCAAAAAACCAGTTCTACAACTCTTAAAATTCTTACCCATACCAAGGCAATAAAAGGATAAGCATGTGTGGATACTGGAGAGGACTCGTGAAGAGACATTTTTAAGAAGTTCTTGGTGTGCCCTGAGTGCACCTTCTGCGCATGCCTGCATGAGCCTGAGGTGGGAGGTGTTGACCTGCTGAGACTGGAAAGGTCTAGAGACCATCCCGGCAGACCACAGTGGCTCAGCAGGCAAGAATGCTTGCCTGCCATGCCGGAGGACCCAGGTTCGACGCCCGGTGCCTGCCCATGTAAAAAAAAAAAAATAGAGACTGTCCTGCCTGAGGAAGCCTCGGGTCGGGTGCCTGAGGAGGAGGGAGCTGCAGGGGCTGGCTGGCATCTCCCGAGTGCATAAAGGCAAAGGCTGTTTTCTGGGAACCAGCCTTGAGACAAGCATGAAAGAAAGCTGTCCTGGGCTGTGCAGGAAAGCCTTCTGTAAGGTCAACCAGGCCTCCTTGAAGACAATCCAGGTATATATCTTGGTTCTGAGGGACTGACTCCCTGAGATGCCTGTTCCCATGGCAAGGGTCCTGCAGATAAGAGTTCCTTCGAGGTGGTGAGGGCCCATACAAGAAAAGTCACCTTGGACTCCTGCCAGGCCCAGAGTGCATCAAATTGGTCATTTAAGAACCTACCTGACTCCTTTCCCTCTGCTCTCTCCCTGCACACTGACCCCCAGGGAGTAGAAACTGAGGTTTACAAACTAAGGAAGGAGTAGAAATACTAGGCAGGGCACTAGCAAAACACCACATTTTCCTACAAAAGTAGTACTGACTTGGGAAAGGGAAAAGATTTGCTTTAAATGAAGTTCAAGGTTTTCATAGTCATATGTTACTGGGCATCCTAATTTTGGATTAAGATTAGTTTTGGTGATGTATAAGCAACCCAAGCACAACTGCAGAAGCCTGCAGGGCAAGAGAAGTTAGCCCTCCCAGAATTTAAAGGGATATTGAGAAATAAAATCAAATTTTGTTGCATCCACTTGTTTTCCTTTTTCAGTGTAACAGTTATGTATAAAATATTTAATTGCATGAAGATTGGGTACAAATTATATCGATTAATTTCAAAGCTAAGCTAAAAGAAATAAACTGGGAAAAATATTTCTAGTAATATACCAGGCAAAGAGTTAATCAGGATTCCATATAGAGTTAATTCAAATTTATAAGAAAAATATCCTGACCACCAATAATAAATTGTGAAGAAGTTGGAACAATTAATGCAAATGGAAATGCCTTGCAAGAAAGATATATTTATCTTGTTAGCAATGAAAGAAATATAAAATCAAGAAAACTCAAGGTATATTTTATATCTAATAGATTAGTAAAAACAATGGAATATGATATGTAATTATAGTGAGATTGAAGTGAAGCTGGTGCTCTGCAGAAAGAATTGGTTTGATATATCCCTTTTTAAAAAAACAACATGGTAATACATATTACATCATACAAATATCTGTACACATTAGCTCAGTAAAATCATTTTTGACATTTTTCCTAAGAAAATAATTCATTATCATCATCATAATGTCTCTTCAAAAAGATGGTCATGATAACCCTACCTCCAACATAAAACATGGAAATAAACATATTAAGTAATAATAAGATGGGTGAATGAATTATAGGGCATCAATTTGATGTGATGGTATGACCATTAGGAATGATAATCCTGAATACAATAAAGAAACATAAAATATGGTTATACTATATTATGCCTTCATAAATTCTCTTGCCTATGGGGACTCATAAGCAAATGGATGACACAATTTTCATCTAAAATGAGTGGATGGAACTCTAAATTTAACCTAGTAATTGTGGAATGGTTCAGTTACCTTTCTACGTAGAAATGATTTAAGAGTTATCGGTATTCTTGGTCAAAATCAACTAATAGTGAAAAATCATTTCATAATTATCTCTTTCTAATATAAGGTAAACATCCTGACCAGGCCAATGCTTGGCATTTGAGGGCTTGTTCCAAGAGAAGAAATAGAGGCCGATATGTGATATATCTGATACTTACCAACTATAAATAAAATCAATAAATTGTTAAATAAAGGAGGTTCTATCTTCCTATCCTCTACAATTACTTTACTTTGTTTCTGCTTGGGTTCCCTCTTACTTCAATTTAGTTGATGTCCAACTGGTTTCTGTGCTAGAAATCCTGCATTGTTTTTTATTAAAGAGGGAGAAGGAATGTAAAATGGATATAAGGTTTTATTTTAGAGCTGAATATTTTATTTATCTGAGTCAGGATTGACTCAGGATTTCAATCCTGACTCAGGTAAATATATAAACCAACCAAGTGGGTTACATGAGTCACAAGTTGTTGGTTTGAGTTGAATAGCTCCTGGTCTGCAGCACCTGGCTGCACATTCTTTTGTTTTTTGTTCCTGTTCATGTACCACAAGGGCCTTTGACATATGTTTTAGACACCCAAGACCAAATGGCCAAACTATCCACACCCCCAAGATAGCCACCTCTTGCTCTCTCCCTGAGAGAATTCACTTTCTGAATTCACTTACTTTCCACAAATACTTCCTGATTACCCACTATATATCAGACATAAGTTTTAATGAATGTTTAAAGAATCTCTTTTGAAAAGGATTTGTTTGCTAATATGTTAAAGGCTAAGGGCAGAAGAAACTTTCTACCAAATTCATTATATTCATAACTTCTGTTCTCAGGAGGTTTATCCTCCATACAGACCTGGGAAAGGGATCTGTGCATGGAATTTTGGGGTCCCACATATTCAGAGTGTGATCTAGAAAGGGCTATGTGGACTGGAGAAGAGAAAGAATGTAGGATGAGACCTGGTGCAGATGCCACTCTTTCTTATATCTAAAGGGCTGTTCCTGGATTCTTAATTTAGCAAGTTCTTTAATTGCCCATCCTCCTACTTAGCTCCATTTAAGACATCCTTAGACTCCTTTTCAGCTTGGACCTCCATATCCCTCAAAACTGAAAACCCTTGCTCATGTCCTTCCTCCAATTTCACTCCCCAATGTTTGTCCTATCATTTCCCCCCAAGACCATGCTTAGCCTGCTGTGCAAATTGGTCCTGAATTCTTCCCACCTCTGCCTGCTGCTCCTTTGCAAAGTGACTTTGCAGCTCTTGCCATCAAGAGGTGGAGTCTCTTTCTTCCTCTTTGCATCTGGGCTGGGCTGTGTGACCTTCTTTGGCTGATGGAACATGAGTGAGCTTGATGCAAGCAGAGGCTTAAAATGTGATTTTACTTGGAGACTTGCCTTTTCTTTTTCTGTTTCTTGGGTAAACAGAAACAGAAAATGTGATCACTGTGGGTAAAAATCAGGGCAAACCTCCTGAAGCATGAGAGACCGCACAAAGCAGAAATGAGTCATGCCACCTGAGTTCAACTGACTGCCTGGCCTGTGGATGAGGTCATGCTAGACCAGCAGCCCCAGCTAAGCCACCAACTGACCACAGAGATCAGTTAAGCTGGCCTGGACCAGAAAAATTACCCAGCTTACTCACAGAATTATGAGCAAATAAAATGACTGTCATCTTGTGCTATTGAGTTTGGGAGTGTATTGTCAGGCAGCAGTAGTTCTGCTCTGAGAGAAATTTGGCTTTGTCTGTACCCAAGCCATAATACAAGTCCAGACAAACAAGGCTCAGCACTGATGGAGGCTCTTCCCGAAGGAGGAAAACCCTGAGGTTAGAATAAAAAGATTCAGAAGGACTGATTTCAAGGACCGAAGTGAAAAGAAAACCCGGAGTTTTTTTAGAAAGGAGATGCACAACTTGGGCTTTTTAGTCAAATGGAAAGTCACATCCAGAAAAAAAAAGCCTTCTGAGAACAGAAGTTATGAACATAATGAATTTTGTAGAAAGTTTATGCTACATTTTTCCATTTGGATATTTCAGGATTAGTATTAATATACTGTCCAGTAGTGTCCATTTTACAAAAAAATTTTTCTGGGTTATAAACATAATACCATCAATGTGATATCTTATTTAAGAAAATTCAAATTACTCTGCAGCCTTTTTTGCCCAAGAGAGAACACTAATTGGGCATGGAAAATGAGATGATGCTATGAAAGCAATATGCCCAGTACCTGGTAGGAGGTGATAATGCTCTCTATAATTCTAACACTTACCAAATGACTGACTTAGCGCCAGACACTGTTCTTTGTGCTGTGTGTGTACTAACATATTTAATCCTTGCATCAGCCCTATGAGTGGGTTGTATCTTTGCCTCTATTTTATAATTATGGAAACTAAACAGAGGGAAGTTAAGTAATTAGTTACACAGCTAAAATATTGGAACAGGGATTTGGACTCATTCTGGCTCCAAACTGCTACCCTATATCCAACAATTTATTTTAGCATTTTATGTTTCAAGAATTTGCTAAGGCTTTGCAAATAAAAGTCAAGCCATTTAATTTTCACATTTCTCCTTGAGGTGCCATTGCTCCATGCATCTTATAGCAGCTGCTCCAAATGTGCTAGCTTTGGGTCCCACCCATCTCTTCTCATCGCCTTCCCATCTCTTTGTCATCTCTGCTCTGAGTTTTGCAGTAACCACAAAAGAGCCTGCCTCATTCTTGAGTGCTTTTACCAGAGCTCACTGGCACTACCCTGTGTGGTCCCTGGCCTAATGCTCTTTTGTGATAGAGCCTTTCCCTTTTGGCGATACACGGGTTCCCCAGGCCTGGCTGGCTGTATTTCTATAACAGCGGAAGACCCCATCCAGACTCAATAAACCTGGAAACAGCCAGAAACTATTGCTATGTATCCGCATCACAAATAAGTAAAGGGAAGCTTTGAGTTGTTACTTGATTTTCTCAAGTTCTCATAGCAAGTCAGTGACCAAGGTGGCAATAAAATTGCACGTTCTTTCATTTCAATTAATTTTCAGGAAATAAGATGAGTTGTCAATATGCTCCTGCATCACGACAAAAGTTCCAAGCAGTACTCTCCTTGCACTCTTTCCTCCTCAGCAACCCCCACCCCAGCTTCTTAGGAAACATTTGATTTTAAATCACTGAGTCAAGTGAAATAATAAAACTATCTTTTGGCAAAACTAAAAAAAATGCAGATGTCTTGGAATAGTTCTTGCCCAAAATAGGGAATGCTAAATTTGCTGATAAGGTTTATTTTTTTAGAAAATACTTTAAAAAGAAGAATCATATTTTCAAAATGTTTTTCAGATTTTCATGTTCAAATAATCCCATGAGAAACACTTCGTTGATTTAAACATTATTATAATTGATATCATTTCCTTTTAATAACAAAGATATGGCTCATAAAAATAAGATAGCAAGATATGTTTCCCCTCATGATGATTTTGTGTTCATTTGCACAATAAATGAGAAAACACATTCTCGTGCAGATGTTTCTATGCGCATACTGAATATTTTGAGCCATATAGCCTGATTTTAGTTTAATAAAAATGTCCACCCTTAAAAACCCTTGGAAATAAATGTAGTATATATATTCTGTTCTTCAAGTTTAATGCTACATGGAAACTAATTTCATAACATTCATAATTTTTTGTATGAATTTATGTAAGAAACTGGTACTTCTTTGAAAATGATATGTTTATAGTTTTAGTGAAAATTTACCTGGAAAAACACATTTACTCATTTAGTATTTCTTCTTGGAACTGTCCAATTATTTTGCATGTATTTGATTTGACTTCAATATAAACTAACCAATAATCACATTGTACAATTAGTGTGATGGGAGACTTTCAAATTCATAAATAAGTGGAAAATAATTCTGATTTTGGTTAAGTATTCTTCTCCCCACTGCTGCAAAGTTTGATGATATTGGGTTGAAAGAATTTCATGCTCACATTTACATTGTGGATTAGTGAAAGGCCGAAATGGAAAGGAGGTCATTGAACTCTTATAATACCTAGAAATGTTCTGAATTTAAGACTGGGTAAGAAGTAGTAAGCATACAGTGGGGTTTCAAATAATTCTAAGTTAAATAGAGAAAAAAAAACAAGGAGAAGAATACTGGAATTTTAAAAAAGACTATATATATATATAAATATAAACTTACATGTTACATATAGTATTAAGATAAAAATAGTAGAGTTGTCTCATACAATTTGAAATATATTTTATTTAAATCATTTCCAATCAATAAAAAGGAAAAAATTTTCCCATGGTCCTCTAATTTTAATACTGTATTGTAATTTAATTTCTATATTGTATCTGTTAGCTGAATTTCTTAAGTTAATGTCACTTTCTGGAAATAACTTAAGGAACCTATCAGAATGAGGTGTGTTTTTGTTGTGATTTCTTTTAATGATCCATATTGTTAACATACTTTGATTTAGAAATAACAAACAACTAGTTGAATCTTGTTTCACTGGTAACTGTATTCTGAAGCTTTATAGTGTAAATGAATACACATTTTATTTAACAAAGGGTAATTGCCTGCCACCTACTCAGACATAACACAGAACATGAATGAAAAGAATATACAATAAAACATCAAAAGTAACATGAACATAGAGAAACTTTGCCTGAGCATTGCCCAGCTTCCATTTTTCCAATATAGACTGTAAGATTCCTTTTACAATGTTCCAGCCAAGTATACTTAAAAGGAGGTTTCTTCTATGTTTATTTTTATTAATCTAATGTAAAAAGTTAGTTCCTTTGCAAAGTGACATGAGAACATTTTACTACTTACTAAGTAATTAGTTAGCTTTCTACTTTCAACAATTTGGTTTAAAAAAATTAGAAATCTGATCATACATCAGTCTTGCCATCCCTCTAACCCACATTTCTTTTCTCCAGAGCATTATTTTCACTTATGAATATAGTGTGGGTATTTGATTAATGCTCTCTGCACCCATTCGAGTAGGAAATAGACCAATATTCTTCACCATCCTAGTCCTGGGACCTACACAGTGTCTGTTCCATGGCAAGTATGTAATAAATATTAGCTGAATGAAGGGTACTCTGATAACTTATAAACTCTTATATTCATCAGTTTGCTCTTGCATTCATTCAGCAAGTTTTTAAGAAGTACATCATGACAAACACTAAGAATAGAAGGTAATGAAATTTCTACCATTTAGCCAAGACCTCTTTCACAATTGGCAATATGGCAGCAGAATGAAATGGCATGTTGACCCAAGGCTACTTTCCCTGGTAAAGGGCTCTCTCACCTGAAAAGACTGTGATAACTTTCCAGAAATGGTGTGTTGTAAAGTTAATGAGAAGTTGTGCCTGGTTCAGCAGTGATTCTTTACTTTTTTTAGGAATTTGAAGCCCAAGTTGAAAAACTATTCCTATCCCTCCGTTGCCCCATGGAAACTTAAAATGAAGCTCTACTCCGATCAAATTGAATTGTAGCTTATGTATGCATTGGTTTCCCATTGCACAGTTAGCCAAACAAGTTCTAAGTACTATGCCCCCCAAAATAAGACTTACATTGGGAGCAGAAAAAAGAAAGAATAGAGAAAAGTGAGAAGAGCCTGAGGGACATATGGGACACTTTAAGAGTTTCATAGGTTGCTCAAAGCAATATCATGAAACAGTGGGCTTGAGCAAACGAGAATTTGCTTACAGTTTGAGGCCTGGAAAAATGTCCAAATCAAGTTGTCATTAAGGCAATGCTTTCTTCCTGAAGACCAGCTTCATGGATTTCCTTGGCTCCTCTATCACATGGCAAGGTACATAGTGGCATCTGCTAGTCTCTCCCTTTTTTTTTCTCAACTTCTTGTTTCTATGACTTTCTCTCTCTTTCTCTCCTGCTCTCTCTCTCTGCATTCATCCCATATATAAAGGACTTTAGTAAGAAGATTAAGACCCATCCTGAATGAGGGGTTCACCCCTTAACTGATGTAACCTCATCAAAAGGTCCTTGCAATGGGTCTGTACACTCAGGTGTGGATTAAATTTAAGAGCATGTTTTACTGATGGTACATGCAGCTTCAAAGCATCACAGAGACCATCAAGCTTAGCAATACATGCATTGTGGGAATCCCATAAGGTAAAGAAAGTTCGGGTAGACAGAATATTCAAAGATATAATGGCTGAAAACTTCCTAAGCTTGACAAAAGACATGAATATACATATCAAATATGCATAGACATACTTATGAATATACATAGACATGCTTAACAAGTTTTAAACAAGATAAACTCAACTATCCTTGATCTTAGTCAAAAGGCTGAGAAGCAGTAGGTAAACCCAAATAGACCTATACCACAACACAAGCAAAGTGTCGAAAAATCTAAAGACTTTCATGCTTAAGACAGCTAAAGGCTATTTACTATTATCAAAATGAATTAAGAGTGATAAGTTTTGTTATTCATAAGCCAAATTGAAATGTTTTTACTATAGTTTTTTGAGGACTCTAATTTAGTGTTCTATAACAATGTCTGGTGACTTAACCTAATATCTTAAGTGAATAAACATTTATTGTTTCATAATTTTTGTGATTCAGAAATCTAGGCATTCCTTAGCTGGTTGCCTCTTCCTCACAGTTTCTCAAGAAGTTAGTGTCATCCAATGTTGTTGTATCATCTGAAGTCTTGTTGGGGTGGGAAATGGAGAGGGATCTGCTTCTAAGGTCACTCAAGTGGTTGTTGGTGGGCCTCGTTCCTTCCCCATGTGGACTTCTTTATAGGGTCAATTCATGAATGACAGCTGCCTTTTCCTGGAGGGAGTGATCCGAGAGAGAGTGAGAGAGATGGAGAACACCCTCAAGATAGAAGTTTGTCTCTTAAAAATTTTAGACATGTAGAATTCATTTTTACTTTTTATTTTTTTGAACAATAAATTTCATTTTTAGAGCAGTTTTAGGTTTACAGAAAAATTTCTCAGCAAGTACAGAGATTTCCTATTTACTGCCCACACAAATAGTTTCCATTATCTTTAACATCTTGCAAGTGACCATCTTTTTAAGACAACACCAGAAGTGACATTCCATCACTTTGACAATGTTCTATTCATTAGTGGAGAGTCCATAGATCCAGCCTCATTAAAGAATGCAGATGTCAGGATGTAGGGATCACTGAGGGCCATTGTAGTGACTTCCTACCACAGTATCTGAATTTGTACTTCCAGCATGCTTATGTAGAGAGCTGGAATTGTTGGAACTACTTCCATTTTCATGAAAAACCCTGCATTAACCCTGTAAATGATTTACAGTTGCTGAAATGCATGCACTATTTAGTGTTTGAAGATTTAGCCATAAATTTTACTTTTATTTTTATGTATTTACTGCCTCTTTACTATTTTGAATCTCATTCTGTTTTTAACAATTCTTTGTTATCACTGTTCCCTGCCCCCAATGTGAAAGAGTCTTGTAAAAATATTTGTGAACCATTGGCAAATAAATTAAATAGGGAATAAATGCTGTATTTGGTTTAGAGCCAAGAACAATAAATTATAGCTGAAAGTCTGAACTCCAAAGTCCTTATTTTCCAACTTTGAAAACGCGCTTGGTCAACATTAGGGTAAAGTCTTTTCTTTCCCAATTCTGAAGTTTTATGATTATAATCAGGCAAATTATTAGAACAAGGGCATTCAATTTTACAGTTTCTCCTGTGGATAGGATTTAAAGAGAGATAGAATAAAATAAAACTATGTAGTTGAAAAAAGATCTTAGAGATGATTTATTCATTATTTGATTTCTAAAATATAGGATGTGAGTTCTTAGAAACCTCAATTTTAAAGATATGGTTCAAAAATATCTCAAACATTATAGTTTAAAATCAAACTCATCATCTTCCTTTGCAAACATGTTCCCTATCTCAATCAATGACAAAATGCCAGCCCCAAACCTAATGACCCTCTTATCAGTGGTCATCAAATCTCTCATTAGGACCTACTGACTTTACTTCTTAGATAAAGTACATCTTGAATCCATTTACATTTCTCTATTATCAATGCCAGCTCCCTGGTCCAAATCTGGATCATGACAATACTCTTTTTCCTGCTTCTCTTCTTGCGTATGCTAATGTATTAAGCACAGATTAGGCACAGTAATTCTTTTACAACACGAATCTGATCACATCATACAATTCCTTCCCATTGCTGTTGGCATTGAGACCAAAATTGCTATTGAGTCCTGCTAGACTTTGCAAGGCCTGGCCTCTTTCTCCTCCAACATCCGGAACCTCTACTGTCCTCTACCTAGGAGGCTATAGTTCCTTATTTAAGACACTCTGCTGCCCCAGAACTTTCCATTAAATTGTTTCCTCTGCTTAGACCCATCCGTATTCCCTGCTCTCTATCCAACTCCCATTCATATTTCATATCTAATGTTATATATCACTTCCTCTAGAAAGCTTTCTTTCACCACTCAGGTATAGTCCATTTCTCCCATATTCTAATGTACTTATCACATTTTATAGTTAGGTTTCAATTTGTGTGGTTATTTAGTTACTATCTTTCTCTCCCAACTATGTTAGGAGAGCAGGGATGATGAAAGTTTTTGCATGATATTATTTCGATATCAGGGACAGAATCTGAGATGTAGAAACACTTATTGTGGAATGTGTGAGTGAATGGATGTGGGTTTTCGACTCAAATGGTCCTTTTCCCTCTGTTCCAGTATGCTTTACCCTACATTTTTCTCCTTTTTCTCCCTTGTTAAATAAACAAGTTGAAGTTGGACTACTCACGCTTTCCAATCTTATAACATACTACAAAGCCACAGAAATCAAACAACTTTGTAATGGCACAAGGACAGCCATATACACCAATAGAATCAAATTAAGGCTCAGAAGTCAACCTTCACATTTATGGCCCACTGATTTTTGGAAAGGGGGCAAACACCATTCAATTGGGAAAGAACAATCTCTCCAACAGATGGTACTGAGAAAACTGGATATCCATTTGCAAAAAAAGGAGAACCCCTACCTCACATATTATATAAAAGTCAACTCAAAATGAATCAAAGCCTTACATACCTAGAACTATCAAGATCCTAAAAGAAAATATAGGGAAGCTTCTTCATGACAATGTAGGAGACAATAGTTGCTTAGACTTTACACCCAAAATATAAGCAACAAAATAAAAATAGATAAATGGGATCTCATTAAATTAAAAAGCTTTTTTACCTCAAAGTATTTTATGATGAAACTAAAATGACAACCTTCACAATGGGAGAAAATACTTGGAGACCACATATATATATAACTTTACTGATATAACTTTACTATCAAAAACATACAAAGAAATCCTTCAACTTAACAACAAAAAGGCAAATAATTATATTTAAAAATGATCAAGTGACTTTGAACAAGCATCTCTCCAAAGAAGATATATGAATGGCACATAAAAAGATACTTCACATCATTAGACCTCAGGGAAATGCAAATCAAAACCACAATGAGCTATCATTAGAATGGTATCACACACCCATTCCATACCCGTTAGAATAGTTGTTATTAAAAAATAGAAAAATAAGTATTGGAAAGGATACTGAGAAATGGGAATACTCATTCATTGCTGGTGGCTCTATAAAATGGTGCAGCTGCTGTGGAAAACGGTTTGGTAGTTCCTCAGAAAGTTAAGTACAGAATTAGCATATGATCTAGAAGCCCCATTCCTAGGTATATGCCCCCTGTTTGGAAGCAGGAACTTGAACAAATATTTACATACTGATGGTCATTGTGGCATTATTCACAATTGCCGAAAGATGAAAGCAACCAGAGTGTCCATTGAACAATTAATGCATAAATGAAATGTGGTATACATGTAAATTGGAATATTATCAGCCATAAAAAGGAATGAAGTGCCAATGCATGTGACAGCATAGATGAACCTTGAAGACCTCACGTTGAGTGAAATAAGCCAGACACAAAAGGACAAATATTGGAGGCTCTCGCTGACATGAAACAATTGGAATAGGAAAACTCATAGGTTCAAAATTTAGAATATAGGTTATCAGGGGATGGGGATAGGGAATGGGAAATTAAGGCTTAAAATGTACAGGGCACCTATTTGGAATGATTAAAATATTTTGACAATGAATGGTGGTGATGGTAGCACATCATTATGACTGTAATTAAAAGCGTTGAACTATATATCTAAATGTAGTTAGAAACCTCTCCAGAACGTTGGATAGTTCCATCTCCATACCCCATATTACTGACAGCCCCTCCCAACATGAAAAAGTAAGAATGGCCATAGCCCAAGCACCCCTAAAGAGAGGGATGGAAAGATCAAAGGTGATGGTGGCGTTATACAGTGAAGATAGAATTTAACAAATGAATGTGAATGCTGAATCATTGAACTGATATCTCTTTTAGTCTCCAGTATCTTAGAGCATCTAGAAGTAAAAACCTAAAATTATGGAATTGTAACCCATGTCAAACTCTGAAATACGTTCTGCAACTAATTGTGGTGCTGTGCTTTGAAATTTATTGCTCTTTTGTATATATATTACTTTTCACCATAAAGAAGGAAAAAAGGTCGATTGCGATGATAGAAAATGTTTACGCCTTCTAGCCTCCTATATTCTGGAGCAGCTAGAAGGAAAAATCGGAGAGGATCTATGGTAGCCCATAACAAATTCTGGGATCTGTCCTGTAATTACTTGTTGAAGAGTGCTTTGAAAACTATTTATTTTTTATTTCTCTGCTTTGCATATATGTTATACTATACAATAAAAAAGTTTAAAAAAATGATTGCTAAAAAAATTAAAAGGGCAAATGTTAATTTGTATATTTGGCAAAGTGTAAACATCTTTTAAAAAATCCATGGGACCGAACTACAAAGTGAATACAAAACCACGGATTATGGTTAATAGTATAACGTGCTTTCAACAATTTTGACAAATGTTCCAAGCCAATGCAAAGTTTTTAATATTAGGTTTGCGAATGGGAATCCTGTATTTTGAGCATGAGTGTTCTGTAAACCCACTACTTCTCTAATAAAAAAAAATAGACAATTCTGTATTTCACTTGAAAATGGCAGGAGCATAAGAATTTTAACTTCAGAGTGAATTTTAAAAATTAGAGGTAAATAATAATTAAAATGAAAAAGTAAGCTCAATTTTAAAAAATTTAATTGCATAAATTAAAATTCTTTGCACCCAAGAATAAGTGCAAAAGGAATACACCGGGAGCCATTACCATAATAAGACAAAAACAGAGACTATATGTTCGTCTGTGCTGTGTGTTGGGCTAGTGAAGAGTACCAAAGTCCCACAACTATTGGTAGTATACTTGAAAAGAGACTGACAAGGTAGTGTCTTCCTTTTAAGCTCTAAAATGTAAGTCCGAGATTTATCACCTTTCACTAGCTAGTCCTTGGTAACCACTGAATAGCTGTTCCTGCTGATATTCAGTTGTGCTTTTCCCCCAAAAGATTCAATTAATGTAAGGGAGAAGAATTTCAATGACTTACCTGGTTAGTTCATTAGAGTCAACATTTGGCAACAAAATGATTCCTTCAATTCAAACTCGGCTCTAAGTAAATATCCAAAACTTGGCAGTAGCATTTTAAAATCACTTTTTTGTTTGTTTGACAAACAATGAGAAGATCTACCTTGAAAGTTATGAATGAACTGTATGGAGTTCTGCTGTTCCCTGGGAAAGAAGCAAACAGGTCCAAAAAATACTAAAGCATCAGGAAAGAACAGGCTGTTGAGCCCCCTCTGAGGGAACGGTCATGTCATACATCCCACCTCTGGGTGCAGGTGCTTATTCTTATGAAAATCCAAAGTAGGAATGTGTGATTTTAAGCCTGACAAAAATTAGACTTACATAATTGATTGTAGAATACAAATTAAATGTGATCACTATAACAAGAAATTATTTTATGTAAATGTTTTGGGTACCAATTCCATACTCTTTGGATCCAGTACAGATGTAAGGTCAATAAATATAATTTAAAATATACTTAAAGTTTGAAAAAAAAAGAGAAAAATAAATGCCTAGAGTGAAAAGAGGAAATAAAAAGAATGAGATTTCTCTACGTATTTTACTTAATACAAAACTCTTATTTGTATTTGTTAATTCCCAATAAAAATTCCTAATTTTATGATGTGGATCAAATTGTGTACTCCAGTTTGACCACTTTCAACCTATTTGTGTCCTTGGGTCTAAGGTGAGTTTCTTGTAGACAATTTATAGATGGATCCTACATTTTTCTCCGTCTGCAAATCTGTGTATTTTGATTGGGAAGTTGTTTTTTGGCGTGGGCAGACACCAGGTATGGAATCTGGGTATCCAGCATGGCAGACAAGAATTCTGCCTGGTGAGCCACCGTCACACCGCCCAATTAGGGAGTTTAATCCATTAATATTCAATGTTTTACCGTAAAGACAGTACTTACTTCAAACATTTTATCTATTGGTTTTTATATGTCATATATTTATTTTTGTCTCTCTTTTTACCATTAATAACTCTTACTGATAATCTTCATTTCTATGCACTTCTTCAAGTCTGTCTTTCTTATCCTTTCCTTTCAGCCTGCAGAATTCCCTTTAGTATTTCTGTGGGGCAGGTCTCTTGATGAACTCTCTCAGTTTCCATCTATCTGTGAGTATTTTAAACTCTGTGTGGTAGTTAGATTCAGTTGTCAACTTGGCCAGGGAAAGGCACTTAGTTCTGTTGCTGTGGACATGAGCCAATGGTACGGGAACCTCATCTGTTGCTCATTACATCTGCTGTCAGCTAGGAGGCATGCCTACTGCAATGAATGATGTTTGATTGAATTGGCTGGTGCTTAAATGAGAGAGCACAATGTAGCACAGCCCAAGCAGCTCAGCCCAAGCCTTTGGAGATGCAGAAAGGAATTGCCCTGGGGAAAGTTGTTGGAACCCAATGGCCTGGAGAGAAGGCCAGCAGAGACCATCCTGTGCCTTCCCATGTAAGAGAGAACCTCATTTGAGTTAGCTGCCTTTCCTCTGAAGAACTAACAAAATAAATCCCCTTTTATTAAAAGCCAATCCGTCTCTGATGTGTTGCATTCTGGCAGCTAGCAAGCTAGAACACTCTCCTTCAATTTTTTTTTTTCTCCTTCATTTTTAAAGGACATTTTTTTTTTCAGATGAAGAAATTTTGACTGCCAGTTTTCTCTTTCAGTACCTTAAATACTTCATACCATTGCCTTCTCACCTCCATGGTTTCTGATTTGAAATCATTACTTAATCTTATTGCAGTTCCTTTGCATATAATGAATCTTTTTTCTCTTGTTGCTTTCGGGATTATTTCTTTACCTTTGGCATTTGACATTCTAATTAGTATGTGCCTCAGAGTGGGTCTCTTATGGTTTATTCTGTTCAGTGTGCATTGATCTCGGGAAATTTTCAACCATTATTTCCTCAAATATTATTTCTGCCCCTTCCCCGTTCTCTTTGTACTTCATTAAAATCCCTGTGACTCTGCTCAATTTCTTTTCATTTCTTTCTCTATCTGTTCTTTTGTCTATAAAACTTGATAGTCCTATCTTACAGTTCATTGATTCTTTCTTCTACCTATTTGTACCTGCTGTTGTATAGCTCTGTTTTATTTTAGTCTCTCCTTCATGCCTTTCATCCCTATAAGTTTTATTTTTCTTTTTATATTTTTAAATGCTTCCCCAGTGTCATCTTAATATCTTTTTATCCTTAGCCATATTTTCCTTTATGAAAATTTTTTGAACAGTTTGATTAGTTGTTCCAAATTCTGGTTGTCCTCAATGTCATAATTTGTTTCGTTGACTGAATCATATCTTCCTGTTCCTTAGCGTGGTTTGTAATTTCTTCCTAATGTCTAAGCATATGATCATCTTGCTGTGTTTATTCTGAAGGTCAGTTTCTCTCTCTTGCCTAGGGTTTTATTGTTGATTTGTTCTTTGACGCTTAGTTTAACTTATTCTAGACCTTTAGAATTTTACATGTTTAATTGATCAAATATCTGAGCTCTTCTACATCTGATTCTCACCCTGGAATATAGTGCAATTTTTTAAGATTGCACTATTTGTCCAGTTGTTTTACTCACAGCAGAAACCTTCCTTTCCTCTTTCCTTCTCTGGGAATCTTGATCTACTATGTTTGTTTATGTAGGAAATCTTAGTCTGTTCTGTTTGTTTATGTTTGTTTTGCCTCTGTAGTTTTTTTTTTTTAACTCTCCTTTCATTGTCTCCAGCTTCTTTTATTTCTTTGCCCTGCCTGTTTGCTCTAGCTAGAACTTCTAGTAAAATGTTGAATAATAGTGATGACAGAGGACATCCTTGTCTTGTTCCTGATCTTAAGGGAAAAGCTTTCAGTCTCTCTCCATTGAGTATGGTGCTGGCTGTGGATTTTACATATATGCCATTTATCATATTGAGGAAGTTGCCTTTGATTCTTATCTTTTAAAGTATTTTTATCAGAAAAGGATGTTGAATTTTTTCAAATGCTTTTTCAGCAACAATCAAGATGATCATGTGATTTTTCCCTTTCAATTTGTTAATGTGCTGTATTACATTAATTGATTTTCTTGTGTTGATCCATCCCTGCATTCCTAGTTTAAACTCCACTTGGTCTTGGTGTATAATTCTTGTAATGTGTTGGTGGATTCAATTTGCTAGTATTTTGTTGAGATTTTGGCATCTATGTTCATTAGGGAGATTAGCCTGTAATTTTCCTTTCTTGTAGCATCTTTACCCAGTTGTGGTATTAAAATGATGCTAGCATCATAAAATGAGTTGGGTAGTGTTCCTTTTTCCTCAATTTTTTTGGAAAAGTTCTTTTTGGAATGTTTTATAAAATTCCCTTATGAAGCCATCTGGTCCTGGACTTTTCTTTGTGGGAAGATTTTTGATGACTGATTGAATCTCTTTACTCGTGATTGGTTTGTTGAAATCTATTTCTTCTTGACCAGTGTAAATTGTGTGTTTCCAGGAATTTGTCTATTTTATCTAAGTTGTCCAGTTTGTTGGCATATCATTGTTTATAGTATCATCTCATGATTTCTTTCATTTCTTCAGGGTCTGTGGTAACAACCCCCCTCTCATTTCTGATTTTGTTTATTTGCATCCTCTTTCTATTTTCCTTTGCCAGCCTTGCTAGTGGCCCATCAATTTTATTGTTTTCTCAAAGAACCAACTCTTGGTTTTATTGATTCTTTCTATTGTTCTTTTGTTCTCCCACTCATTTAACTCTGCTTTAACCTTTGTTATTTCTCTTCTATTTGCTTTGCGGTTAGTTTGCTGTTCTACCTCAAGTTTCTCCAGGTGAACAGTTAAGTCCTCTATTTTTGCTCTTCCTTGTTTTTTAATATAGTCATTTAGAGTAATAAAGTTCCCTCTCAACACAGCCTTTGCTGCATCCCATGAGTTCTGATATGTTGCATTTTTGTTTTTGTTCATCTCCAGATAGCTATTGATTTCTCTAGCAATTTCTTCTTTGACCCACCGGTTATTTAAGAGTGTGTAATTTAATCTCCACATATTTATGAACGTTCACATTCTTTAGTGGTTATTGATATCCAGCTTCTTTCCATCATGATCAGAGAAGGTGCTTTGAATAATTTCCGTGTTTTCAAATTTATGAAGACCTGTTTTGTGCCCCAGCATATGATCTATCCTGGAGCATGTTCCATGAGCACTAGAAAAGAATGTATATCCTGCTGTTTTGGGGTGTAATGACCTATATATGCCTGTTAAATCTAATTCATTAATCAAATTGTTTAACTTCTCTATTTCTTTGTTGAGCTTCTGTCTGGTTGTTCTATCTATAGAGGAGAGTGGTGTATTGAAGTTTCCTGCTATTGCTCAAATATCTATTACTCCCTTCAGTTTTGGCAATGTCTCTCTCATGTACTTTGGAGTTCCTTAATTGGGAGCATAAAAGTTTATGATTGTTATTTCTTCTTGGTGAATTGTTCCTTTTATTAATATACAGTGTCCTTCTTTGTCTTTTATGATATCTTTACATTTATGGTCTATTTTGTCCAATATTAGTATAGCTACTACTGCTTTCTTTTGGTTACAATTGAATGGAACATCTTTTTCCATCCTTTTACTTTCAATCTATTTGTATCCTCTGTCTAAGATGAGTATTTTATAAGCAGCATATATCTGGATTATATTTCTTAATCCATTCTGACAATCTATATCTTTTAATTGGTAAATTTAGTCCACTTACATCCAAAGTTATTACTGAAAAGGTATTTCTTGAATCCACCATCTTATCCTTTGGATTTTGTTTGTCAGATCTATATATTCTTTCCCTCTATCTCTCTCTTTTTTTAAAATTTTACATGGGCAGGCACCAGAAATAAAACCCAAGTCTCCGGCATGGCAGGCAAGAACTCTGCCTGCTGAGCCACCATGGCCCACCCCCTCTATCTCTTTTTATCTCTTATATTACCCTTACTGGTACTCTTTAATTCTGTGCCCTCCTCCAGACCTCCCTCTCCTGTTTTTTTTTTCAACTGGCAGAACTCCCTTTAGTATTTCTTATAGGTTGGTCTGTTGTTGACAAATTCTATCAGGATTTATTTGTCTGTGAAAATTTTAATTTCTCCCTCAGTTTTGAAAGACAATTTGGCTGGGTACAGAATTCTTGGCTGGAAGTCTTTCTCTTTCCTGAAAGATGTATCATACCACTGCCTACTCACCTCCATAGAGCCAGATGGGTAGTCTGAATTCGGTCTTATGTGGTTTCCCTTGTATGTAGTAGATTGTTTTTCTCTTGCTTCTTTTAGGATTTTCTGCTTCTCATCAGCATTTGACAGGCTGATTAGTTTTTGTCTTGGAGAAGTTCCATTTGGATTTATTCTATTTGGAGTTTGTTGGGCTTCTTTGATATGTGTATTTATGTCCTTTATAAGAGCTGGGAAAATTTTCCCCAATATATCTTCAACTAATCTTCCTAGACCTTTACATTTCTTCTTTTTCTGAAACACCAATGATTCTGATATTTGTGTGCTTTTTTTGTCCATCATTTCCCTGAGATCATCCAAATTTTTCCATTTTTTTCCATTTGCTGTTTTGAGTGTTCATAATCAATTGTTCTGCCCTCTAGTTCACTTATTCTTCCTTCTCCCTCTTCAAATCTGCTGTTGTGTCTCAGTATATTTTTTATTTGTTCTACAGCATTGTTAATCTCTGTGATATCTGTTATTTTTTCTATTAATTCTTTCAAATTTCTCTTTATGCTCATGTATTGTCTTCTTGATCTCCTTCATGTCATTAACCATCCCATTTATTTTATTTAGTAGAATTATATGAGCATCTCTGATTAGTTGTTCCAAAGTCTGTGTCTCCTCTGGGTTTTAATGTCATCATTAGGCTGGGCTGTATCTGTCTGCATCTTGATATGCTTAGTGATCTTCTATTGTCTTTGCATCATGTAAATATTTTGATTGATTTACTTTGGAAGTTGATTTCCTTCAGTAGTTTAGTAGTCTAAAGCTTTGTGTTTGCAGGATGGGTGTGGAACAGGATGTGGGGTGCAGGGTAGGGCACAACAGTGTGGTGATGAATCACAGTACAGGAATAGCACAGGTTGGGGGTGCTAAACTCGTGCCTTTGGGCATGGAGTGTGGGTTGCAGGGTGGCAGAGGTGTGGTACGGGGGCCATGGGTATGTGGTACTGCTCAGGCTGACTCTGGAGTGCAGGAGCAGGGTGCAGCATGCAGCATGGGGGACACAGAAGTAGAGCATTCCTAGTCCCAGTCTCCTGGTCTGTGCACTCCTCAGGGCTCCACGCCTCTGTGTGGAAAGGGGCACATTAGTCTATTTGCACCAGCTGAATGGTCTCAGGTTCTGTGATCTCTATTCTTTAACTTTTCTAACCAGGGCCTCACTATGTGGTGCAGAAGACCCTCCCGGGTAACTTACACCTAGAATCACCATCTCAGTCACCTTCCTGTCACTTCTCTAGCTGTTCCTTGGAGCAGGGGTGAGCCTAACCTATCCTATTCCACCATCTTCCTGGAACCCTGGGTCCAGACCTTTTGCGGTATTTTGTGCTGTCTGACTCAAAAAGCCCTTTTCTTTCCCCCATCAGCCCTGCCCCCTCTCTTTGGGGGGCAAAAGCTGCTAGTACCTTCAACACTTATTCCAGGTTTATCTGAGCTGGGGGCCTATTTTCAGGAGTCAGAATTTGTTAATTAATTCTGGAAGTGGAGCTTGGTTGAGCTAAGCCCTTGCTGCTAGTAAAGTCTGTTTCCTTTCCCTTTTGGGAAACCACCCTGCTGTGCCCAAGGGGGAGGGGCACTGACCTCCGAGGCTTGGGGGACTTACAGTTCTATGGGGTCTCAGCTGGTCCAGCTTGTCCAGGTTTGTGTCCAATGTGTGTCCAGTCACTGGCCTAGTCCCAGCTGTTGTTCTGTACTGTTTCTGGTTATTCCCTAGCTGCTCTGGAGGATGAACTAAAGTTGAAACAATGGCCACAGCAGTCTCTGTCAGGGGTGTGTTAAAACAACAGTTCAGAGTCAGGACCCGGAGATCTAAATTTGCTGATCAAAGGCCATGATCAGTACTTGGCTGGGCTCCCCACTTTCTTGGGGAAGAAGTCTTCCACGTTCCTCTCCATCTGCAACAGCCAACCAGAGACTGGACCCAAGGCAGCCCACTTTGAGAATGGGGAATGGGCATTAGGAGCCTCCACAGAGAGAGATACTCACAGTTCTTTGCTGTAGTTTCTCAGCCTCTTTGTCTCGCTCTTCCCTGGGTGCTGTACATTGCTCCCTGATTTCTGGAGCCCCCAAAACAATAGTTTCAGATGGTTTCTGCCTGTCTTCTACAGTGTTTAGAAGAGGAATAAGTCTGTAGCTCCCTACTCCACCATTTTCCTTGGAAATTTCCTGAGTAGATTTCCTTTTTTTTTTTTAGCTGGAAAGAATTCTATGGTGTTGGGAGATTTTAATATTTAAGCAAAATGAGCAATTTGATTTTAACTATTGATTTGTAAATAAATCTTAAGCTAGTATCTAAATACTGATCTTGAGATACCTCTTCAATATGCCTTGCCAAATTTTGAAATAATAAATGTAAGTGTAATAAAACCATCTACCAATGTATTACTCAAGAATGGCAATTTTTGACAAGTTCTAAAGCATATATAGTTTATCCAAATAAAACAAACTAGAAGCCTTCTTATTTGGCTTAACTCACTAAGACATAAATAGATTATCTAATTAATCTTAACTCTTTTATTTCTGAAATTTATATCCAATAGCTTGCTCTGAGCAGTATTAATATGTGAGTGGACAGGTGGAGAATTTTGATTTATATTTTTAAATTCACATTATTAAATTTCAAGATTGGGACCATTTGGTAATATGCTCAGAGTCTTTAGCACCTAGCACACTTTTTTGCTGGTTAGAGTAGAAATATATTTTTCATTAAGTGAAAAAATAATTGCCAGGGATTCAATGCTAACTTGCATGCCTAATTTCCATGCTTGAAAAAAGTTTCCATTTATGTGAAATCTTGAGGTCTGGTTCTTAGTCTATTCTTATGTTCACAATAGGTAAAACACCAGCTGACAGGTCAGAATTGCAAAAAATACCATTTCTCTTTTTAAGGCATTCATCCACCCAATCTAAAAACAATAGATGTGTTTTGCTTTATGGAAATTACCCTGGCACAGTGCTTTTTAGATTTAAAGAACAGAATGGATATGTAAACCAGGGACCCATCAGCCACTCATCTGCCTCCATCTCATCTGTAGTGGATATTTTCCTGATCTGGGTATATTTTTCTGGTTTCCTTTCCCTAACCTTCCTGATTTGGTACTGTGTTTGACTCCCTTTATTCACAACCATTTGGTTTCATTCCCTGACTTTCTTTAACACTTTCCTGGCGTAGTGTCTGCTTGGGCTGGCATCTCAGCACCAGACAACACTTCCTTTCTTGGATGCACTTCAAAGTCAAAAGTAGTCAGATCAGATCGTTGGTGTGAAATTCTGACCAGTCCAGGTCCAGACTCATTCACTCTCAGCTCTATCACAGATAAGAAAACCAGGCAGAAGCAATATAACCCCCAGGGCATCTCTAATTTGCAGTTTTAAGATCAGCTTACATTTATTATAATGACTGATAAGAAAAAACGCACTTGATGGTGTTGACTGAGAGGATTGTGAAACAATGGGAAAGCATCATGGGGACACTAATGTCAGCGTCACTGGCACTGCGTGTCCATGAGCAGCCGGTTATGCATCCTGGGTTTTCTCTCCAACCCTTCCAGTAAATCCTTAACTGATTGCGAGGATTAGCTAACATCCTCATACCCCATTTCTGTCCGTCGTATAGCAGTGGAGAACAACCATGGTCACGAGGACATCAGGTAAAACAGCTATCTAGATGCTTTGTTCTTATTTTTTAATCCATTTGTCTAAAGATTTACTGTTTGCTCCTCTAACACTCCTTATGATACATTTGATGTAAAGAGAACAGGTAGCCAAAAATCAATCACTCAATAAATAATTGTAATCATCCTGTGAATTTCAGTTTTCATTTAAAAAAAAATTAGTATTCTGACTTGACTTCAAGCTGCAAAGCATCTAGGTGGTCTCAGAGGAAAGAATTAGTGAGTTTTGTCTCTTGTTTTGTTATGAAAAATACTCATGCTTATTTCCTACTAGAAAGATTTATTTTAGAATACTTAGGTTAAAGCTTGACTTCTTTCTGTGAGAAATAGAACTGTTTACACTTTTTATGTGTGTGCTAATGGACCACAAGAAGGACATTCTGGCCTCTCTTAATCATTTTTTCCCAACACATATTCCTTCAAATGGCGACTTGAAGATATTTGTACAATTAAAACCTCATGGAAATGATTTTGGTCTTTATGCAGGTATGTTATGCTTACAGAGAAAATATGTCATTCCAAGTCTTAAATTTAACTAACGGTGCTACCATTTGTAGGCTGGATAATAACACAGAACAGGCAAGAGGGTGAAGATGGTACATGATCTACTGATGTAGGATGCCTAACATATTCTTCATAAAAATAGACTTGCAAGTAGAATGTCCCTGAGAAAATAAAACTCATGAATCCAAAAGCCCGCACTTAGTGGCTTTGACAATGATCCAGATTTCTCTTCAAGGTTAGGGTACCCCACAATAGAGGTTATAGTTGTGTGGTGGCAACATAAGCAGGGCATTGGATCCCAAACCTGGCTCGTCCTTGGAATCTAACCTCTGGAATTAGAAGTTCTAGAGTAAGTCCTAGGAATCTTGTTTTTTAAAATCTCTTTCATACGAGTAATACCTATCAAAGGGTAGATTTGAAGTCAGAGAGACCTGGTCCAAGTTCACTTGGTTTTTCTTTTATCATCATTAAACAGGGAGAAATGATAACTGCCTTGTGGAATGTTGCAAGATGAGAGAAAGTCATATGTAACATGATGTGATAAGAAATAATACAATAATAATAAATAAGAAAATGGTGGCTGATGAAGTGGGAGAACAATTCAAACAGGGGTGGGTATTGAAGTGGGCGTGGATAGGGAAGGTCAGAGCCGTGAGGAGGAAGAGAAACAAGCTGTTGAAAGATTAGGTCGGAGAGGGCACACATGCAAAGTAGGAGAAAGTCTCTGAACCCTAGAACCAGAACCAAGGAAAAGAGCACAGACGGCCAAGGTGAGACTCAGGGAAGGGGCATCAGCCGCCAGGGGGAGTTTGGTGTTCAGTCCAGCGCTGGTTCCTGCTGGAGCAGCCCTCCTCCAGGTAGAGGGTGGGAGAAGCTAATCCGGAACACGCAATTAAAGATCACGAGTGCGCACCGGCAGTTCTGGAGCCTAGGTTCTGAGTGAACTTTTATTTGGGATTGTTGACGTTCTTCTCAAAGTTGGAAAGAACATGAGGAAGCAGATATGTCGTTGGTGATAAATAGAGATATGATGCCACATCTTTATTTAATTAGTGTAGAAGGTCTAGAAGATGGAGTAGCTTTGGATCTGCAGAGAGAAAGGCAAACATTCTAGATGAGGAAAATGCGACCCGAGGCTTGGCGGCGAGAATGAGAGTGCCATTTCAGAGGGAAATTAACCTACTAACAGTTACTGTTACATTGGACGCAGAGGTAGTGATTGAAAATAGAAAAATTGGAATGGTACGGTAGTGATTTAGTTGTTGCATTTACTGAAATTTTACAACTTGTTCCAAATCATAGGATTACCATAGATTAATTTTTTTTTCAAAAAACTTTTCTTTCTTTCTCTTTTCTTTATTTTGGTTAAGGCATTCTATTTCCTTTGTGGATTGTGAAATTGTGTATATGTTTTTTTGTTGTTTGTTTGTTTTTGCGTGGGCAGGCACGGGAAACGAACTGTGCATATGCTGTTTTTATTTATTTATTTATTTTTTGTTTTGTTTTTGCGTGGGCAGACACCGGGAATAGAACCCAGGTTTCCAGCCTGGTGGGCGAGAACTCTGCCTGCTGAGTGAGCCACGGTGGTCCACCCTGTGCATGTTTTTAATCCTGCTATTTAGTTGTGTAAATACAAGACTACTAGAGAAAGCTAAAGATCAAATTTTTGTTTAAATGTTGACTTAAAATGTTTAGCAATGTTTATAATAGAAATAAATATTAACTTCTTGTTTGAATGTTGTTTACTTGAAATGTTTAGCAACATCATTTGAATAGTCTGACTCTCCATGTATTGAATATATTACGATGCTCCCACATTAGCTATTATTTGTACATAATCAAGTAAATAGAGTTACAATGCTGTTGAATAGTCAATATAATGTAATACAATATTTTTCATACATTTTATTAATAATTTAAATTTGTAATTTTCTTTTCATACTTTTGAGCCAATTTTTTTAAGTGGTAAAAATCTGATAAAAAGACCAGTGCTTTTAGAGATTTGTGGAAGAAATTGGTCTGGGAGGGAATATTATTTTGCATATGTAGGATAATTTCAGAAAAAAACAGTCTGAAGACTTATTATAAAAGAGTTTGTGAGAGTGTTGATCCATCAAATATTCCATTTCTCAAAATAATAGGATTTAGTGATTTGCATGGATTGGAAATTTTGCACTTTTGTGGCTTCTTTCCTGAAATATCTTGTAAATTTCTTGAAGGCACAAACTTCCTTGTTGGCCTAGTTTTCTCCTCAGGATCAGTCCAGTGATTTCCTCTTTGTAAGAGTTAATAAACGAATTGTTTCTTCGAATTCTCAATCACCTCCCTTTTTTGTTGTTTAAATAAGTTTACTAAACATTCACTTAATGTTGTAAATAAAATTCCTATGACGACTCCTATTGTCAGAAATCATGAGAACATCGTTACCAAGATAGGTTTAAGGCGCAATGTTTAAATTCACTGCTGACTTCCTATGTTTTGACCAAGTGAAACTTCTGAAAGCTCAACATATGGGTTTTGTATTAAAAAATAGCCTTCTCAAAGTTTACATCTTTGCTTGTGAAATTGAGCTTACTGCCAGCATTGAATTCAATATATAGGTAGAAAAAAGAATATTTGCCATTTCACAGACTTGCCAATAAAATTTTGTTATAAATTAATTGGTTTCCTTTGCTAAGAATTTGCTAGTATAAAGAAAATGTACATTATAAGCATAATAATAATATATATTATATATAATATATATATAAATTTTCATACCAATTCTAATCTCATCTACTTTCCGTTTTAAACTGGAAAATAAGCTGTTTAAAATCAACTGGTGTTGAAAAGCATCGTGCCACATTAGAGCCTGAGAACTGCTTTAGGGTGGTGACTTGGGTGGAGGCAGGAAAACAAAACAGTTGACAGGAAGCCCCTTGAGAAAAGAGCGAGGGGCCACTCATTTCAGTGATGGAGGGCAGATTCAGAAAGTCAGGTAAGCTTATGATGTTTCTGTCTTTTTGACAGTTGAATAAAAAGATACAGTGAATAAAATGGAAGAAGAATGGAATGGGTAAAAAGGGCACAAAAGTCTTAAATTGTAATTGTATAGGGAAACTGATTTTCAACTGTTCTTTTTTTGAAATGGAATTTGCTTTTCTGTAATTAGTTGTCTATTGTTATTGTTGTTTTGTAGTTTTAAAAGGAAATGTTATTACCTATTCAAATGTCACCTATTTGGAAAAATCTAGAAATATACCATAAATGTCATCTATGTATAGCAGTAAGAGGGGATAGTTAAAAATATGTTTTATTCTATTACATGGCATTTAGGGGCCAGAGTCAACAAAATCACTTAACAGTTTTTGAATTTTTGAAAATATAATTTTTGAAAATTCAATTTTGAAAAATAATGGAAGACAAGCCATCCAGCCTAAATCATTAGAGAGTCTTACAACATACCTTTATTCTCAACAATGAAACCTAAAGAATGAAAATGCTAGAGGGTGAAATATACCAGCTTAGGTATGAATTTTAATGTATTTTCTTAATAGGTTTTTTTTTTTGCTATATTTAAGTGCTTCTAAATAGGAATAAAATATCTCATTAGATTTTTCCCTAACATGTGCACGAAAGAATTTTTTTTTTCTCTGAGATGCTTTATTCCTTAGAGGAAAAGAGAAAAGCATAAAATAAAGGGTGTAAAAGGAAGCAACAATAAAGACATCTGTGTGGGCTAATAGAATAAGAGATGTGATGTAGAGGCCTATAGAAAGATACCAGAAAATACTGAAACTCCTAAAAAGATTTTAGTCTAAGTAAGAGAAGACCTTCCAAATGCAGAGTAAGACCTACAGAGTAGGGTCCCAAATATATTTGTCAAACTTAACTGAATAGCTTATGATATATTTGAATATTTGGTTCATGTTAAAGACAAAATAAAGCAAGAAAAAAACAAGTAAAAGTATCTGTTGCTGTTGCAACCTTCCCCACAGCTGCTGCCACAGAAACTGTACTCCACAATCAGTCCTTAAATTATTTAGCAATGCTCTTTTGGCCTTTTCCAAGCTGGTGACTTTTCTTTCCCAAGCCTTGACACAAGAACGCCTATGGCAATAAAGAACAACTGCTCAAATCTCCAGGATCAATACTTTGAATCCTGAGCAGCCGGGAAAGAATTTAGAATTAAGAACTGAAATTTTGCTGGATCAACAGTTTATGGCATATTTGTGTACAGGAGCGCTGCCTGGCTAACGGGAGCATTTTTCTTTAGCTGCGAGTTGGAGTTTTGTAGCACAGCCTGGAAAGATGGGTGATGAGGAAAGTTAAGTCAACACTGGACTTTCCAGAAGAAATTTAATTTCAGAGAAATCATTCTAGTTTCTCCACTCCTTATTTAAGAAATCTTGATCAAACAGCATAAGCTTTTAGAACTTTTTGTGAAATGGAGATAAAAATACCTACCTTTCAGTGTAGTTATGAGGATTACGTAAAACGTTGTTTTTAGATGGGTTGCTACAATTATCAAGATAATAAAACTAATAAGAACCCCAGAGATTGAGAATTTACTACAGTTTTTAGATTTAGTATTATTTCTTTGGAGAATTGCTGAAGCTGAATTAATTTAGAAGGTAGCTGAGGTTGCAGAAGAGAGCACTCTTCCACCTCCTTTGCTGGTCCCAGTACAATAAATTGTCAGCTGGGCAATTTATTGTATCTATAGTTATCACCATAGGAACAAAGAGAAACCAGCTCTGATGGAACCTGACAGGAATCTTCAGGCTCTACCTTTATGTTCTTTATTTCTGGATAGAATCTACTTAGTTATCAAAGAAAATCTGAATATTTTATTAAAGTTTGATTCACCATTCTTCCTATGAAAACTTAAATGCATAATGGTGGTTATGATTTTTCTTTCCTTTCAAATATCGTGATAGTTTGAGTGTGGAATGAATGGAAATGAAAATCCATGTCATAGAAGATATTTGTTTAATGTGTTCTTGTAAAGAAAACTTTATGGGCACCCAACTTGGAAACTCTACCACCCCTCTTTTCCATTGTAAACAAAAACAGACACTTTAATATTAATTTTTCTATTCTGGTGAAAATGGACATGCCCATTCTTTCTTGACAAACAGAAAGACTGAATCTCAACTCAAAATGCAATTTAGTCTAAGTTAAAAATTTTATTGTGATGATTGAAGAATACCATAAGAATTTCTGGTGGTATATTTCTGACTGTGAGTGTATATATTATACATACATATATGTGCATATATGTTGGCTGGATATAATATATGTTTAAGGGTATTTTTAATTTTTACACTATGTACCATTATATTTATAATATCCATAAATGTTGTGGATATATTTTATACAGATATCTTTTTAATACCATGCTTACATTTTCAGTATTATATACATAAATATTTATCACATATATAAAATAGGTGTTCCGGATTTTTGATATATATTATAGGTATGCTATACTCTGGGTGTAAATAATATATTAGAAATAACCTACCCTCAATGCTATCTATATATACCCATAGAGCTATTATCTGTTTTCTATCATGTCCATTTTAACTTAGGTCATAGCTATAGATTAGTTAATGATTAGCCCTTAGAAAACTAATTCAAATAGGAATTCTCTCTGTAAGAAGTCATACATATCTAAAACTTTAAGGACCTATCCACATGCTCTCCTAGTGTTCATCTTTTCCTTTAAGGACCAAATATGATTACCATTTATAAATTACTTTTAGGCAGTTATTTAACAAATATCTTGGTGCACTTGCCTAAGAGAGAAAAGACCAAGAATAGAGAAGACTCATTCAAAGGGAGACTGACTGCAAATTGTAGTTATGTTAGATTCCCAACAAAAACCAACTATGTAAGATTTGGTTACACAAGTACCTAAAGCCTAGGGAGAGCTTACATTTGCAGTGCATGTATAGTATTTTAATTGAATAAGGCACACTTTGTTTTAGTTCAACAGTTTCTTCATGCTCCTTCTAGTATTTTTTTTCTCCTGTGACCTACTAGTTTTTTTAATGTTTGTTAAAACACATGCTTAATCTCAGAATTACATCATTTAAACTAGGGCACACCATTCTACCTTAGAATACTCTAGTACCACTAAAATTGTTCTAATTTTATGTTGTGTTTGTGGTGTGTGAATTTTTTTTTTGGTGTATTTTAAAATGATTTTTTGTGAAGCACTTTACAAACTTGATTTTTTGATATTTTGCCTGCATTTTTGGGGTGGTGGTGGTGGTGGTGTATGGTCCTGGAATTGAACCCAGGTCTCCCGCATAAAAGGTGAGCATTCTACCACTGAATCACCCATGCACCCTATTCCTGCATATTTGCTATATTAAAATGAGCTACTATTACTTACAGTTGAAGGGAAGAATAATTTTTGCGTGCTACAGAGCAGAAGAAACACAAAAACATTTTTGTTTTCAGGTTGAAATAAATTGCTTGGAAATGTAAATCAGTATAAGCAAACATTTAAAAATGTTCTAAGTGCTGAATATGTAGTAGAACTGTAGTGTTTGCTAAATGAATGAGCAGTAATCATTTTAAAGTGAACTGTCACAGTTTAGGCAACGTGTGTATTTTTGACTTATTATTTTTAAGGGATCTTACATGGAGCCTGTAACATATATCCATGCTTTAGCTGGCAGTTCTCCATTAAAAGCTCACTTGTTATATCATGAAAGTAATGGTTTATGGAGATAAAGTTTTGCTAACTCTTTAACAATAGCTGAAAAGTAAATGTACACTGTGACTTGTAACCTACATTCCATGTAAAAACAGAATGCCTTCAGTGTTATGAAAATATCTGGCTTTAGATGATAAGAATATCAGATCTACTATTTATGATCTGTTCAATCTGAGTCTGGCATGGGCTAATGACAGTGGTTTGACAGTCACATGGGAGCGTGTGGATTTTCTTTCTTGACACCATTCTTGAAAGTTGAAGTCTTGCTTCAGATTCCTTCTTCTCTAACTCTCCCCCTTCCTCCCTCCTCCTTTCCTCCCTTCCTTCCAAATAATATATACCAATAACATTTTATAGATCACCACCAGCTGTTAATATATGTTCAGATCACATTTATAGGAAATATTTTTTATTTATTTTAATGTACTGAAAGCTTTTGGTGGCCAACAACTGCGTCTTAGCTACTTTTTACTCCTTCTAATGTCTTAGAATTGACATAAGAATGTCAATTCAAAATGTCCTTCAGAAGTGATAGCAAATACTGAAATACTGAACGAGTGACCTAACAATCCTACTGAAATGAAGCGTTCCATTGTTAACTGAATGAACAACTTAATTTGTTTGAAATTCATGCTTCTTGATTTTTAAAGCATAATTCCTTAACCCAAGAATCCAGGATTGGTGGAACATACCTTATAGATACCATATATATGTTTGTAGAAAACCCATAAATGGCTTCATGTACCTGGGATTGATCAGATTAAGTTTCCTGTCAACAACAGGAGTGGGCAAAGACTGAATTCAGTTGCAGGAAGATAGAATTGGCTACCTGTAGGTCAGAAATTGTGATTTGAGAAATATGGACCCTTTACCTAAGGTTAAAATAAAGTAGTTGCATTTTATGAACTTATGAAAAACTTGGAGCACTAAGTTACATATGTCTGAAAAAGTTCATGAGCAGACTCTATGCGGTTAAATAAGAAGAATGGTGCAGACGGTAAGCGCCATAGGAGCTCAGATACTGTGGTCTGGTAGAGTGAAAAACGATTCACTGAAAGAAGTGGGGCCTGAGAAAGGTTGTGAAAAATCACTGGAAGTGGATTGGCCAGATTTAATTTTTGCCATATGGGTATCCAGTTGAACCAGCGCCATTTATGAAAAAGTGTGTTTTCTCCATTGGCTGTAGGGAGGCAGCAGGGCCTTCTCATTTTTTTCAAAATGTTTTGATCCTTTATATTTCCATCAAAATGTTTTACATATAATTTACTTAATTTCTTCTGCTAATGACAAATAGTATGTAAATGACAAATGTAAATTTAATTTAAGTTTTTCATTTTATTTAGAAGTATATCATAGAATCCCAGAAATGAAGTGCTCTTTATAGGCTACTTAAACCTACTGTCTACCCACTGCGCTATTCTCAACATGTTCAAATAGACTCTGTATGAGCCTCAAGAGGGTAAGTATCTCACAAAAGAAGCTGTTACAATATTAGCACTAACTGTTGGGCAATTCTCTATATCTAGTAAAAAAAACCTGTGTTTTCTAATTCTATATAAAATCACTTTAAAAAATATATATGCAAATAAACCACTCAAGGGAGGAACTAAAAATAATGTTTCAAATATCACTGTTCATGAACATATTTTTAAAAAACGTAATGAACTTATCTAATCTTTTTTAATTAATTAAAAAAAACACTTTAACTTCCTTTGTTGTAATGTGAAGCCATTCTTTTTTTTGTTTCTCTATATGAACTTTGGTTTTATTCATACCTGGTAATTCCCAAAAGTTTCTTCTCCTCAGAATATTCCTTACAATTGCATAGGCAAATGTTTTTGGAAGCTATTTTTCCATTTAGAGCTGAGAATTTTGAACTCTGCTCTTGATTTGTCAAATTTTATTTGTGTGGAAAAAGGAAGGACTGAAAGAAAGGAGCTAATTCTAATCTTACTGCAGAAAAGCTACTGCTTAATTCTCCTCTGCAATTTAAATGAATGCAATCTTTAAAACTATAATTTTTGATCTTACGTACTCTAATCTTGAATGCATCACATTCTATCAGTTACTCATTAATGTTAATTTGTCTGAGCCAGTTCCTCTAATAAGGGGTTTAGATGGATATGGCTATGCAATAAAACTAGGTTATATTCACAGGTAACTTATATTTTTCAACTGAAGACAAGTAGAAACGGCAGTGAAAAGTGGTCTCACCTTTCCCCACGTTGGGATGTAATGCTCATGCAGGTGTCTCTTTGCCAGCACTGCTATTGGCAGTGCCTTTAGCTCAGCCTCACCAGGGACAAAGCATTTCATACATGGAACAGAGATGCTTTTATACTACTAAATGAGTTTTCTGGGATTTCTAACACTACCAGTTTTGTATAAAGGTGATATGTATCCTGTGTAGGAACATTAATAGCAGTAGAGTCAAAGCAACTATTGTTAGAGGCTTGTTTTATAGAGCAATAAATCTATTTTCTTTCACTGGACTTCATTACAAAGGCCTCCTGCTTTATTGCCATTGCTTCTCTAGGCTGGTAAATATTTGGGCTTCGGCCAAAGAGCAAAGCTGAATTTCAAGTAGTATGCAAATATCCAGTGAGCAAAACAAATCATTTTCAAGATAACATCTTGAGAAACATTATTTACTTTCCACTTAGAGTCTGCTATATCATGACTATTTCCACTAAAGCGAAAAGAATGTTCTAGATAAGTTATTAAGGGCATTCGCTGGACAGTGTTATTTATATTAGTTAATGCTTCTCATGTTTGAAATATTCTTAAGTCTTCAGTCAACATGAATCAAGTGGGTTTTGTGGCTAAAGCTTAGGTATGGTATAAAATTTCAGAAAAACACAGTAAGAGGTCTGGTACCTGATATAGGGTAATAGAAAAAAGAAAGCTCACTGTGGATGGATTCCTTCCACCCTAAACATTACAACTGTGAGGTGAAGTGAAATGACTTGAGAAAGGCCACAAATACACCCAAGGCACATATTGGCAGAAACATCCTATCTACAGACCCCAAAGTAGTGTTTCTTTAAACAGCCTCTTTGGTGTGTTGCTGGAAAGAATTGGATAGGTGATGGCAGCAGATACCATCACTGTTGATGTGAGTCTCCTCTTGGGTGATGCTTGGCTCCACCAAGAAATAAAGAGTGGTACTTGTGTTAGCGTTTAAAATAGTATGAACTGGAGTCTGTAATTTTTAAGTAAGCTAATCTTTTATCAGAATTGGTGTCCTTCTATCTCCCCAAATTTGTAGGCAGAAAGGGAGAAATGTTCAATAACTTTCATAAAAGAAGTGGTGATAATAACTTGTCAAAAATTTATTATGTACTTCATTTCAGCATTGCTCCACTTGACAATATAAAAACCAAGAGCAGTGGAATAAAGCATCTGGGTTGAAAGCTGCCAGAGAAAGAGACTTAGTTGGAAGCTTGTATATTAAATGAAAATATTTATACTAAAAGAGCTTGATTTTTGCATGCATGATGGCAGGCAATTAGTTTTTTGGCTGGTGCCTAATTCATGTTTTTGAAATGGAAGCTAAACATCTGGTATTTGAAAGAAATCTAAAACATGTAACATCCAGATAAGCCTACTTAGAATACAGTAAACTAAGGGCATTGGGTAAACTGAATTCTGCAAACTATGCTAGCAAACCCTGCCCACATTTCCTATACTGTCTCTAATGCATTTCTTTAGGAGATTTCCTTTCCAGCACCCATTTAATGGGGGGTTACTATGTGCCAAGTAACATTCTAGGTGATTTACACAGATTATTACATTTAATTCTCAAGATGACCTTGTGAGGAAAGGTCAAGTAATCTAATAAAAAGTCCCCCACTGGTAAATGGCAGAGAGGGTTTGAACACAGCTCTTCCTCATTCCAAGTTTGCAGGATTTTTTCTTTTTTCCATGATAATGCAGGATGTGTGTGTTTGTGTGGTGGAGAGTTCCGAACTTTACTAACCCTTAAACAAATAGGATGCAGTGCATTGGAGGAAGGCTTCTGTTCTGGAGAGAAGATGATCTTGGAGCTCCCAATGGGATTGCAAATTCCTTAAAGGCAGGGGCACAGGCACTACTGTATTCCTGTGCTGAGCAGCACTCAATAAACAGTAGGTGAATTCATGAGAGGTTATTGAGTTTGCCACTATGTTTAGAAAGACAGTCTCTGAAGAAATTGACTGGCAAGAAATTTCAGATACTGGCAGAAAAGTGGGAACTGAAGGAGGTGTCACTCTGTGGGGAGACACAATATTCCATGTTGGGGTGAGCTTATAAGTAAAGAGGTTGATGAGGCATAATCAGAGGGAATAAATATATATATATATTTTAAATCTGACCTAGAACATTACACACTGCAACAATAGCTATAAGCATTGGAAAGGATTCCCAAACTTTGGCCTCACTTTATATCAAGAGATACTGAGTCAGAAAACAAAGAGAAAAACCAGCAGAGGGCAACGGTGTGTTTGGCGACAGAGGCACAGCACCCACAGCCGAGGTGTTAGGGGAATGGCCAAGTCTGAATCATTGAAGAACTAAATGCCATTGAAGAATAGCTGTTATGGCAACTGAAAGTAATATAGGAAGGGGACAAGGAAAAAGGAATGGCAATGACATAATTGAACGCTTATTAAGTGCCAGGTACTGTGCAATGTGTTTCACATTTAATAACAATCTTCACAGCCAGAGTCTAACTTACCATGATGGCACTAGTACTGAATATCTTAAGGGTGCTCAATTTTCTTTTCTTTCAATACAATTTCCTTTCTACATTCTGCCTAGCCTACATATCCAATTAGAAATAGGCCTTATTTAGTCTCCTTTCCATAATACTTTATTTGGTTACAAGTCCTTTAATTAAACTCATCATGTGTTTTTTATTAGAGAGGTTATGAGTTTACAAAACTGTCATTCATAAAATAAAGGATTTCTGTACACTAGCCCATCACCAGCACCTTTGCATTGATCTGGAACATTTGTGACAACTGATGATAGTACTTTTAAAAAATAATTGTACTATTCTCTTTTGACTGTAGTTATCTTTGTTATAACTGATGAATGATTATTAAAATAGTTTTATCAACCATTATTTACGTAAGTATATTTTCCTATATACCATTCTATTGTTATCATCTCATGTTAGTAAGAAACTTCTTATGCTTGTACTATTACCTATAGTCCAACATCTACAACAGTGTTAACTGTGTTGTACAGTCCTATATCTAGTTTTTATTCTACTAATATATACAACCTAAACTTTCCCCTTTTAACCACATTCATCTATATAATTAATGCTGTTGATTACACTCACTGTGATATGCTGACATCACCACCATTCTTTCCAAACCTTTACCATCAGCCTAAATAGAAATTCTGTACAAGTTGAATTGATACTAACCCCAATTTATCTCCTGATAATTTATATTCTAGATTGTAACTCTATGAGTTTGCTTATTGTGGTTAGTTAATAATAGTGGTGTCATGCAATATTTGTCCTTTCATGTGTGGCTTATTTCACTCTATATAATGTCCTCAAGATTCATCCATACTGTTGCATGCATCAGGACTTAATTTCTTCTTAAAGCTGAGTTATATTGCATGAAATGTATATACCACATTTTGTTTATCCATTCACCCATTGACGGGCACTTGAGTTGTTTGCACCTTATGTCAGTTGTGAATAATGCTTTATGAATATTGGTGTGCAAATATCTTTTTTCAGTTCTTCTGAACTGAAATACCTGCTTTCAGTTCTTCGGGGTGTACATCTAGTAGCAGGATTGTGGGATCATATGATTATTCTTTGCTTAGCTTCCTGAGTCACTGGCAAACAGTCTTCAACAGTGGCTGCACCATTTTACACTGCCACCAATAATTAATAAGTGTTCTTATTTTTCCATATCCTCTCCAACGCTTGTAGTTTTTTTTTTTTAAACATGGCCATTCTAGTAGGTGTGAGATGATATCGCATTGTGGTTTTGATTTACATTTCACTCACAGCTAGTTTTGAGCATCTTTTCATGTGCTTTTTTGCCATTTGTATTTCCTCCTGGAAGAAATGTCTATTCAATTATTTTGTCCAACTTTCAATTGGGTGGTTTGTCTTTTTATTGTTCGATTGTAGGATTTATTTATAGATTCTGGATATTAAACCTTTATCTGATATGTAATTTTCCAATACTTTCTCCAATTGCGTAGGTTGACAAAAACTTTTAATTTTGAAGTGGTCCCAGTAATCTATTTTATCTTTCATTGTTTGTGCTTTGGGTGTAAAATCTGAGAAACCATTGCAAACCACAAGATCTTCAAGATGTTTCCTATGAATTCTTGTAGGAGTTTTGTAATCCTGGTTCTTGCATTAAAAATTTATTTTGTCCAATATTAGTATAGCTACTCCAGTTCTTTTTTGGTTGCTATTTGCATGTAATATTTTTTTTTTTTTTTTAACTTTCACTTTTTTTTTTTTTTTTTTTTTATTAACGGAAAGAAAAAAAAGAAATTAACACAACATTTAGAAATCATACCATTCTACATATGCACTCAGTAATTCTTAACATCATCACATAGATGCATGATCATTGTTTCTTAGTACATTTGCATCAGTTTAGAGGAACTAGCAACACAACAAAAAAAGATATAAAATGTTAATATAAAGAAAAGAAATAAAAGTAGTAGTAATAGTAAAAAAACAACAACAACAAACAAACCAACAAGCAAACAAAAACAAAAAAAAAACCCTATAGCTCAGATGCAGCTTCATTCAGTATTTTAACATGATTACTTTACAATTAGGTATTATTGTGCTGTCCATTTTTGAGTTTTTGTATCTAGTCCTGTTGCACAATCTGTATCCCTTCAGCTTCAATTACCCATTGTCTTACCCTGTTTCTAACTCCTGCTGAACTCTGTTACCAATGACATATTTCAAGTTTATTCTCGAATGTCCGTTCACAACAGTGGGACCATACAGTATTTGTCCTTTAGTTTTTGGCTGGATTCACTCAGCATAATATTCTCTAGGTCCATCCATGTTATTACATGGTTCACAAGTTTATCTTGTCTTAAAGCTGCATAATATTCCATCGTATGTATATACCACAGTTTGTTTAGCCACTCTTCTGTTGATGGACATTTTGGCTGTTTCCATCTCTTTGCAATTGTAAATAACGCTGCTATAAACATTGGTGTGCAAATGTCCGTTTGTGTCTTTGCCCTTAAGTCCTTTGAGTAGATACCTAGCAATGGTATTGCTGGGTCGTATGGCAATTCTATATTCAGCTTTTTGAGGAACCGCCAAACTGCCTTCCACAGTGGTTGCACCCTTTGACATTCCCACCAACAGTGAATAAGTGTGCCTCTTTCTCCGCATCCTCTCCAGCACTTGTCATTTTCTGTTTTGTTGATAATGGCCATTCTGGTGGGTGTGAGATGATATCTCATTGTGGTTTTGATTTGCATTTCTCTAATGGCCAGGGACATTGAGCATCTCTTCATGTGCCTCTTGGCCATCCGTATTTCTTCTTCTGGTAGGTGTCTGTTTAAGTCTTTTTCCCATTTTGTAATTGGGTTGGCTGTCTTTTTGTTGTTGAGTTGAATAATCTCTTTATAAATTCTGGATACTAGACCCTTATCTGATATGTCATTTCCAAATATTGTCTCCCATTGTGTAGGCTGTCTTTCTACTTTCTTGATGAAGTTCTCTGATGCACAAAAGTGTTTAATTTTGAGAAGCTCCCATTTATTTATTTCCTTCTTCAGTGTTCTTGCTTTAGGTTTAAGGTCCATAAAACCACCTCCAGTTGTAAGATCCATAAGATATCTCCCAACATTTTCCTCTAACTGTTTTATGGTCTTAGACCTAATGTTTAGATCTTTGATCCATTTTGAGTTAACTTTTGTATAGGGTGTGAGAGATGGGTCTTCTTTCATTCTTTTGCATATGGATATCCAGTTCTCTAGGCACCATTTATTGAAGAGACTGTTCTGTCCCAGGTGAGTTGGCTTGACTGCCTTATCAAAGATCAAATGTCCATAGATGAGAGGGTCTATATCTGAGCACTCTATTCGATTCCATTGGTCGATATATCTATCTTTATGCCAATACCATGCTGTTTTGACCACTGTGGCTTCATAATATGCCTTAAAGTCCGGCAGCGCGAGACCTCCAGCTTCGTTTTTTTTCCTCAAGATGTTTTTAGCAATTCGGGGTACCCTGCCCTTCCAGATAAATTTGCTTATTGGTTTTTCTATTTCTGAAAAATATGTTGTTGGGATTTTGATTGGTATTGCATTGAATCTGTAAATCAATTTAGGTAGGATTGACATCTTAACTATATTTAGTCTTCCAATCCATGAACACGGTACGCCCTTCCATCTATTTAGGTCTTCTGTGATTTCTTTTAACAGTTTTTTGTAGTTTTCTTTATATAGGTTTTTTGTCTCTTTGGTTAAATTTATTCCTAGGTATTTTATTCTTTTAGTTGCGATTGTAAATGGGATTCGTTTCTTGATTTCTACCTCAGCTTGTTCATTACTAGTGTATAGAAAAGCTACAGATTTTTGAATGTTGATCTTGTAGCCTGCTACTTTGCTGTACTCATTTATTAGCTCTAGTAATTTTGTTGTGGATTTTTCTGGGTTTTCTACATATAGTATCATATCGTCTGCAAACAGTGATAGTTTTACTTCTTCCTTTCCAATTTTGATGCCTTGTATTTCTTTTTCTTGCCTGATTGCTCTGGCTAGAACTTCCAACACAATGTTGAATAATAGTGGTGATAGTGGACATCCTTGTCTTGTTCCTGATCTTAGGGGGAAAGTTTTCAATTTTTCCCCATTGAGGATGATATTAGCTGTGGGTTTTTCATATATTCCCTCTATCATTTTAAGGAAGTTCCCTTGTATTCCTATCTTTTGAAGTGTTTTCAGCAGGAAAGGATGTTGAATCTTGTCAAATGCCTTCTCTGCATCAATTGAGATAATCATGTGATTTTTCTGCTTTGATTTGTTGATATGGTGTATTACATTAATTGATTTTCTTATGTTGAACCATCCTTGCATACCTGGGATGAATCCTACTTGGTCATGATGTATAATTCTTTTAATGTGCTGTTGGATACGATTTGCTAGAATTTTATTGAGGATTTTTGCATCTGTATTCATTAGAGAGATTGGTCTGTAGTTTTCTTTTTTTGTAATATCTTTGCCTGGTTTTGGTATGAGGGTGATGTTGGCTTCATAGAATGAATTAGGTAGTTTTCCCTCCACTTCGATTATGTTGAAGAGTTTGAGGAGAGTAGGTACTAATTCTTTCTGGAATGTTTGATAGAATTCACATGTGAAGCCGTCTGGTCCTGGACTTTTCTTTTTAGGGAGCTTTTGAATAACTAATTCAATCTCTTTACTTGTGATTGGTTTGTTGAGGTCGTCTATTTCTTCTTGAGTCAAAGTTGGTTGTTCCTGTCTTTCCAGGAACCTGTCCATTTCTTCTAAATTGTTGTATTTATTAGCGTAAAGTTGTTCATAGTATCCTGTTATTACCTCCTTTATTTCTGTGAGGTCAGTAGTTATGTCTCCTCTTTCATTTCTAATCTTATTTATTTGCATCCTCTCTCTTCTTCTTTTTGTCAATCTTGCTAAGGGCCCATCAATCTTGTTGATTTTCTCATAGAACCAACTTCTGGTCTTATTGATTTTCTCTATTGTTTTCATGTTTTCAATTTCATTTATTTCTGCTCTAATCTTTGTTATTTCTTTCCTTTTGCTTGCTTTGGGATTAGTTTGCTGTTCTTTCTCCAGTTCTTCCAAGTGGACAGTTAATTCCTGCATTTTTGCCTTTTCTTCTTTTCTGATAAAGGCATTTAGGGCAATAAATTTCCCTCTTAGCACTGCCTTTGCTGCGTCCCATAAGTTTTGATATGTTGTGTCTTCATTTTCATTTGCCTCTAGGTATTTACTAATTTCTCTTGCAATTTCTTCTTTGACCCACTTGTTGTTTAAGAGTGTGTTGTTGAGCCTCCACGTATTTATGAATTTTCTGGCACTCCGCCTATTATTGATTTCCAACTTCATTCCTTTATGATCCGAGAAAGTGTTGTGTATGATTTCAATCTTTTTAAATTTGTTAAGACTTGCTTTGTGACCCAGCATATGGTCTATCTTTGAGAATGATCCATGAGCACTTGAAAAAAAGGTGTATCCTGCTGTTGTGGGATGTAATGTCCTATAAATGTCTGTTAAGTCAAGTTCATTTATAGTAATATTCAGGTTCTCTATTTCTTTATTGATCCTCTGTGTAGATGTTCTGTCCATTGATGAGAGTGGTGAATTGAAGTCTCCAACTATTATGGTATATGTGTCTATTTCCCTTTTCAGTGTTTGCAGTGTATTCCTCACGTATTTTGGGGCATTCTGGTTCGGTGCGTAAATATTTATGATTGTTATGTCTTCTTGTTTAATTGTTCCTTTTATTAGTATATAGTGTCCTTCTTTGTCTCTTTTAACTGTTTTACATTTGAAGTCTAATTTGTTGGATATTAGTATAGCCACTCCTGCTCTTTTCTGGTTGTTGTTTGCATGAAATATCTTTTCCCAACCTTTCACTTTCAACCTATATTTATCTTTGGGTCTAAGATGTGTTTCCTGTAGACAGCATATAGAAGGATCCTGTTTTTTAATCCATTCTGCCAGTCTATGTCTTTTAATTGGGGAATTCAGTCCATTGACGTTTAGAGTTATTACTGTTTGGATAATATTTTCCTCTACCATTTTGCCTTTTGTATTATATATATCATATCTGTCTTTCCTTCTTTCTACACTTTTCTCCATGACTCTCTCTTCTGTCTTTTTGTATCTGACTCTAGTGCTTCCTTTAGTATTTCTTGCAAAGCTGGTCTCTTGGTCACAAATTCTCTTAGTGACTTTTTGTCTGAGAATGTTTTAAATTCTCCCTCATTTTTGAAGGACAATTTTGCTGGATATAGGAGTCTTGGCTGGCAGTTTTTCTCTTTTAGTAACTTAAATATATCATCCCACTGTCTTCTAGCTTCCATGGTTTCTGCTGAGAAATCTACACATAGTCTTATTGGGTTTCCCTTGTATGTGACGGATTGTTTTTCTCTCGCTGCCTTCAAGATCCTCTCTTTCTCTTTGACCTCTGACATTCTAACTAGTAAGTGTCTTGGGGAACGCCTATTTGTGTCTAATCTCTTTGGGGTGCGCTGCACTTCTTGGATCTGTAATTTTAGGTCTTTCATAAGAGTTGGGAAATTTTCAGTGATAATTTCTTCCATTAGTTTTTCTCCTCCTTTTCCCTTCTCTTCTCCTTCTGGGATACCCACTACACGTATATTTGTACGGTTCACATTGTCCTTGAGTTCCCTGATACCTTGTTCAAATTTTTCCATTCTTTTCCGGATAGTTTCTGTTTCTTTTTGGAGTTCAGATGTTTCATCCTCCAAATCACTAATTCTATCTTCTGTTTCTTTAAATCTGTCATTGTAGGTATCCATTGTTTTTTCCATCTTTTCTACTTTATCTTTCACTTCCATAAGTTCTGTGATTTGTTTTTTCAGTTTTTCTATTTCTTCTTTATGTTCAGCCCATGTCTTCTTCATGTCCTCCCTCAATTTATCGATTTCATTTTTGAAGAGGTTTTCCATTTCTGTTCGTATATTCAGCATTAGTTGTTTCAGCTCCTGTATCTCATTTGAACTATTGGTTTCTTCGTTTGACTGGGCCATATGTTCAATTTTCTGAGCGTGATCCGTTATCTTCTGCTGGCGTCTGGGCATTTAGTCAGATTTCCCCGGGTGTTCGACCCCACAGGTTGAAAGATTTTTCTGCGCAGTCTCTGGGTTCTGTTCTTCCTATCCTGCCCAGTAGGTGGCGCACGTGGCACACGCCTGTCTGTGGGTTCCACCAGCGAAAGTTGCTGTGGGTCCCTCAACTCTGGAAAACTCTCGCCGTAGGGGAGGTTCGGCAACCGAAGCGTCTTGGAAGAATGCCAGCCGGCCCGGGGTTCCAAACGCGGGGAGGGTCGCCGGCTGTCGCAGCACAGGAGATCGTCCGGCCAAATTAGCTAGTCGGCCCGGGGCACCAAGCGTGGCGGGAGGGCGCCAGCTGTCGCAGCCCGGGAGAGTGCACTGCTCCCAGCCGACGGGGGAGTCACGTGTTTGGAAGGGATCCCCCGGTCACTGTTCTCCGCAGTCTGGGGATTTCCGACCCAACTATCTCAGTTGTTCCGGGGGGCCTCGTGTGGTGGGGGGCACCAGCCGCCGCGGCCTAAGGGGACCGCCTGTCCAATTCTACCAGCTGGCCTGGGAAGGTGGAAGGGAGGGACTCCGGTCGCTTGCTGTCCCACCCAGGAAAGCCCGTGCCCCTTGGTGATCTCACCGGAGCTGGTTCTCCCAGATAGTCGGCCGTTCCAGGATGGGGTACGCTGTCCCTTTGATCTCCCTCGTGGCTCCGGGAGCTGCTCTGTATTATCTCCACTCCCCCAGTAGTTGTTCTGGAGGAGGAAAGGTGAGGGCGGCAAGGCTGTCGAGGCTGGTGGCGGAGGAGCACGGTGAAGGCAGGGGAAGAGGGCACCGTGTTGGTTGGAGAGCAGCCGGAGCAGGAGGGGGAGGAGGGGGGTAGGGAGGTCGGGCGGCTCGGCTGCTGCGGGGCGCGTGCGCCGCGCGGCGGTCCGGCGGAGAAAGAGAGGGGGTAGGGAGGTCGGGCGGCTCGGCTGCTGCGGGGCGCGTGCGCCGCGCGGCGGTCCGGCGGAGAAAGAGAGGGGGTAGGGAGGTCGGGCGGCTCGGCTGCTGCGGGGCGCGTGCGCCGCGCGGCGGTCCGGCGGAGAAAGAGCTGCATGTAATATTTTTTTTTTTTTTTTAACTTTCACTTTTTTTTTTTTTTTTTTTTATTAACGGAAAGAAAAAAAGAAATTAACACAACATTTAGAAATCATACCATTCTACATATGCACTCAGTAATTCTTAACATCATCACATAGATGCATGATCATTGTTTCTTAGTACATTTGCATCAGTTTAGAGGAACTAGCAACACAACAGAAAAAGATATAAAATGTTAATATAAAGAAAAGAAATAAAAGTAGTAGTAATAGTAAAAAAACAACAACAACAAACAAACCAACAAGCAAACAAAAACAAAAAAAAAACCCTATAGCTCAGATGCAGCTTCATTCAGTATTTTAACATGATTACTTTACAATTAGGTATTATTGTGCTGTCCATTTTTGAGTTTTTGTATCTAGTCCTGTTGCACAATCTGTATCCCTTCAGCTTCAATTACCCATTGTCTTACCCTGTTTCTAACTCCTGCTGAACTCTGTTACCAATGACATATTTCAAGTTTATTCTCGAATGTCCGTTCACAACAGTGGGACCATACAGTATTTGTCCTTTAGTTTTTGGCTGGATTCACTCAGCATAATATTCTCTAGGTCCATCCATGTTATTACATGGTTCACAAGTTTATCTTGTCTTAAAGCTGCATAATATTCCATCGTATGTATATACCACAGTTTGTTTAGCCACTCTTCTGTTGATGGACATTTTGGCTGTTTCCATCTCTTTGCAATTGTAAATAACGCTGCTATAAACATTGGTGTGCAAATGTCCGTTTGTGTCTTTGCCCTTAAGTCCTTTGAGTAGATACCTAGCAATGGTATTGCTGGGTCGTATGGCAATTCTATATTCAGCTTTTTGAGGAACCGCCAAACTGCCTTCCACAGTGGTTGCACCCTTTGACATTCCCACCAACAGTGAATAAGTGTGCCTCTTTCTCCGCATCCTCTCCAGCACTTGTCATTTTCTGTTTTTTGATAATGGCCATTCTGGTGGGTGTGAGATGATATCTCATTGTGGTTTTGATTTGCATTTCTCTAATGGCCAGGGACATTGAGCATCTCTTCATGTGCCTCTTGGCCATCCGTATTTCTTCTTCTGGTAGGTGTCTGTTTAAGTCTTTTTCCCATTTTGTAATTGGGTTGGCTGTCTTTTTGTTGTTGAGTTGAATAATCTCTTTATAAATTCTGGATACTAGACCTTATCTGATATGTCGTTTCCAAATATTGTCTCCCATTGTGTAGGCTGTCTTTCTACTTTCTTGATGAAGTTCTCTGATGCACAAAAGTGTTTAATTTTGAGAAGCTCCCATTTATTTATTTCCTTCTTCAGTGTTCTTGCTTTAGGTTTAAGGTCCATAAAACCACCTCCAGTTGTAAGATCCATAAGATATCTCCCAACATTTTCCTCTAACTGTTTTATGGTCTTAGACCTAATGTTTAGATCTTTGATCCATTTTGAGTTAACTTTTGTATAGGGTGTGAGAGATGGGTCTTCTTTCATTCTTTTGCATATGGATATCCAGTTCTCTAGGCACCATTTATTGAAGAGACTGTTCTGTCCCAGGTGAGTTGGCTTGACTGCCTTATCAAAGATCAAATGTCCATAGATGAGAGGGTCTATATCTGAGCACTCTATTCGATTCCATTGGTCGATATATCTATCTTTATGCCAATACCATGCTGTTTTGACCACTGTGGCTTCATAATATGCCTTAAAGTCCGGCAGCGCGAGACCTCCAGCTTCGTTTTTTTTCCTCAAGATGTTTTTAGCAATTCGGGGTACCCTGCCCTTCCAGATAAATTTGCTTATTGGTTTTTCTATTTCTGAAAAATATGTTGTTGGGATTTTGATTGGTATTGCATTGAATCTGTAAATCAATTTAGGTAGGATTGACATCTTAACTATATTTAGTCTTCCAATCCATGAACACGGTACGCCCTTCCATCTATTTAGGTCTTCTGTGATTTCTTTTAACAGTTTTTTGTAGTTTTCTTTATATAGGTTTTTTGTCTCTTTGGTTAAATTTATTCCTAGGTATTTTATTCTTTTAGTTGCGATTGTAAATGGGATTCGTTTCTTGATTTCTACCTCAGCTTGTTCATTACTAGTGTATAGAAAAGCTACAGATTTTGAATGTTGATCTTGTAGCCTGCTACTTTGCTGTACTCATTTATTAGCTCTAGTAATTTTGTTGTGGATTTTTCTGGGTTTTCTACATATAGTATCATATCGTCTGCAAACAGTGATAGTTTTACTTCTTCCTTTCCAATTTTGATGCCTTGTATTTCTTTTTCTTGCCTAATTGCTCTGGCTAGAACTTCCAACACAATGTTGAATAATAGTGGTGATAGTGGACATCCTTGTCTTGTTCCTGATCTTAGGGGGAAAGTTTTCAATTTTTCCCCATTGAGGATGATATTAGCTGTGGGTTTTTCATATATTCCCTCTATCATTTTAAGGAAGTTCCCTTGTATTCCTATCTTTTGAAGTGTTTTCAGCAGGAAAGGATGTTGAATCTTGTCAAATGCCTTCTCTGCATCAATTGAGATAATCATGTGATTTTTCTGCTTTGATTTGTTGATATGGTGTATTACATTAATTGATTTTCTTATGTTGAACCATCCTTGCATACCTGGGATGAATCCTACTTGGTCATGATGTATAATTCTTTTAATGTGCTGTTGGATACGATTTGCTAGAATTTTATTGAGGATTTTTGCATCTGTATTCATTAGAGAGATTGGTCTGTAGTTTTCTTTTTTTGTAATATCTTTGCCTGGTTTTGGTATGAGGGTGATGTTGGCTTCATAGAATGAATTAGGTAGTTTTCCCTCCACTTCGATTATGTTGAAGAGTTTGAGGAGAGTAGGTACTAATTCTTTCTGGAATGTTTGATAGAATTCACATGTGAAGCCGTCTGGTCCTGGACTTTTCTTTTTAGGGAGCTTTTGAATAACTAATTCAATCTCTTTACTTGTGATTGGTTTGTTGAGGTCGTCTATTTCTTCTTGAGTCAAAGTTGGTTGTTCCTGTCTTTCCAGGAACCTGTCCATTTCTTCTAAATTGTTGTATTTATTAGCGTAAAGTTGTTCATAGTATCCTGTTATTACCTCCTTTATTTCTGTGAGGTCAGTAGTTATGTCTCCTCTTTCATTTCTAATCTTATTTATTTGCATCCTCTCTCTTCTTCTTTTTGTCAATCTTGCTAAGGGCCCATCAATCTTGTTGATTTTCTCATAGAACCAACTTCTGGTCTTATTGATTTTCTCTATTGTTTTCATGTTTTCAATTTCATTTATTTCTGCTCTAATCTTTGTTATTTCTTTCCTTTTGCTTGCTTTGGGATTAGTTTGCTGTTCTTTCTCCAGTTCTTCCAAGTGGACAGTTAATTCCTGCATTTTTGCCTTTTCTTCTTTTCTGATAAAGGCATTTAGGGCAATAAATTTCCCTCTTAGCACTGCCTTTGCTGCGTCCCATAAGTTTTGATATGTTGTGTCTTCATTTTCATTTGCCTCTAGGTATTTACTAATTTCTCTTGCAATTTCTTCTTTGACCCACTTGTTGTTTAAGAGTGTGTTGTTGAGCCTCCACGTATTTATGAATTTTCTGGCACTCCGCCTATTATTGATTTCCAACTTCATTCCTTTATGATCCGAGAAAGTGTTGTGTATGATTTCAATCTTTTTAAATTTGTTAAGACTTGCTTTGTGACCCAGCATATGGTCTATCTTTGAGAATGATCCATGAGCACTTGAAAAAAAGGTGTATCCTGCTGTTGTGGGATGTAATGTCCTATAAATGTCTGTTAAGTCAAGTTCATTTATAGTAATATTCAGGTTCTCTATTTCTTTATTGATCCTCTGTGTAGATGTTCTGTCCATTGATGAGAGTGGTGAATTGAAGTCTCCAACTATTATGGTATATGTGTCTATTTCCCTTTTCAGTGTTTGCAGTGTATTCCTCACGTATTTTGGGGCATTCTGGTTCGGTGCGTAAATATTTATGATTGTTATGTCTTCTTGTTTAATTGTTCCTTTTATTAGTATATAGTGTCCTTCTTTGTCTCTTTTAACTGTTTTACATTTGAAGTCTAATTTGTTGGATATTAGTATAGCCACTCCTGCTCTTTTCTGGTTGTTGTTTGCATGAAATATCTTTTCCCAACCTTTCACTTTCAACCTATATTTATCTTTGGGTCTAAGATGTGTTTCCTGTAGACAGCATATAGAAGGATCCTGTTTTTTAATCCATTCTGCCAGTCTATGTCTTTTAATTGGGGAATTCAGTCCATTGACGTTTAGAGTTATTACTGTTTGGATAATATTTTCCTCTACCATTTTGCCTTTTGTATTATATATATCATATCTGTCTTTCCTTCTTTCTACACTTTTCTCCATGACTCTCTCTTCTGTCTTTTTGTATCTGACTCTAGTGCTTCCTTTAGTATTTCTTGCAAAGCTGGTCTCTTGGTCACAAATTCTCTTAGTGACTTTTTGTCTGAGAATGTTTTAAATTCTCCCTCATTTTTGAAGGACAATTTTGCTGGATATAGGAGTCTTGGCTGGCAGTTTTTCTCTTTTAGTAACTTAAATATATCATCCCACTGTCTTCTAGCTTCCATGGTTTCTGCTGAGAAATCTACACATAGTCTTATTGGGTTTCCCTTGTATGTGACGGATTGTTTTTCTCTCGCTGCCTTCAAGATCCTCTCTTTCTCTTTGACCTCTGACATTCTAACTAGTAAGTGTCTTGGGGAACGCCTATTTGTGTCTAATCTCTTTGGGGTGCGCTGCACTTCTTGGATCTGTAATTTTAGGTCTTTCATAAGAGTTGGGAAATTTTCAGTGATAATTTCTTCCATTAGTTTTTCTCCTCCTTTTCCCTTCTCTTCTCCTTCTGGGATACCCACTACACGTATATTTGTACGGTTCACATTGTCCTTGAGTTCCCTGATACCTTGTTCAAATTTTTCCATTCTTTTCCGGATAGTTTCTGTTTCTTTTTGGAGTTCAGATGTTTCATCCTCCAAATCACTAATTCTATCTTCTGTTTCTTTAAATCTGTCATTGTAGGTATCCATTGTTTTTTCCATCTTTTCTACTTTATCTTTCACTTCCATAAGTTCTGTGATTTGTTTTTTCAGTTTTTCTATTTCTTCTTTATGTTCAGCCCATGTCTTCTTCATGTCCTCCCTCAATTTATCGATTTCATTTTTGAAGAGGTTTTCCATTTCTGTTCGTATATTCAGCATTAGTTGTTTCAGCTCCTGTATCTCATTTGAACTATTGGTTTCTTCGTTTGACTGGGCCATATGTTCAATTTTCTGAGCGTGATCCGTTATCTTCTGCTGGCGTCTGGGCATTTAGTCAGATTTCCCCGGTGTTCGACCCCACAGGTTGAAAGATTTTTCTGCGCAGTCTCTGGGTTCTGTTCTTCCTATCCTGCCCAGTAGGTGGCGCACGTGGCACACGCCTGTCTGTGGGTTCCACCAGCGAAAGTTGCTGTGGGTCCCTCAACTCTGGAAAACTCTCGCCGTAGGGAGGTTCGGCAACCGAAGCGTCTTGGAAGAATGCCAGCCGGCCCGGGGTTCCAAACGCGGGGAGGGTCGCCGGCTGTCGCAGCACAGGAGAGCGTCCGGCCAAATTAGCTAGTCGGCCCGGGGCACCAAGCGTGGCGGGAGGGCGCCAGCTGTCGCAGCCCGGGAGAGTGCACTGCTCCCAGCCGACGGGGGATCACGTGTTTGGAAGGGATCCCCCGGTCACTGTTCTCCGCAGTCTGGGGATTTCCGACCCAACTATCTCAGTTGTTCCGGGGGGCCTCGTGTGGTGGGGCACCAGCCGCCGCGGCCTAAGGGGACCGCCTGTCCAATTCTACCAGCTGGCCTGGGAAGGTGGAAGGGAGGGACTCCGGTCGCTTGCTGTCCCACCCAGGAAAGCCCGTGCCCCTTGGTGATCTCACCGGAGCTGGTTCTCCCAGATAGTCGGCCGTTCCAGGATGGGGTACGCTGTCCCTTTGATCTCCCTCGTGGCTCCGGGAGCTGCTCTGTATTATCTCCACTCCCCCAGTAGTTGTTCTGGAGGAGGAAAGGTGAGGGCGGCAAGGCTGTCGAGGCTGGTGGCGGAGGAGCACGGTGAAGGCAGGGGAAGAGGGCACCGTGTGGTTGGAGAGCAGCCGGAGCAGGAGGGGGAGGAGGGGGGTAGGGAGGTCGGGCGGCTCGGCTGCTGCGGGCGCGTGCGCCGCGCGGCGGTCCGGCGGAGAAAGAGAGGGGGTAGGGAGGTCGGGCGGCTCGGCTGCTGCGGGGCGCGTGCGCCGCGCGGCGGTCCGGCGGAGAAAGAGAGGGGGTAGGGAGGTCGGGCGGCTCGGCTGCTGCGGGGCGCGTGCGCCGCGCGGCGGTCCGGCGGAGAAAGAGCTGCATGTAATATTTTTTCCAACCTTTTCCTTTCAATCTATTTGTGAGTTAGGGTTTCAGGTGACTCTCTTGTAAGCAGTATGCCATTCGAGCATGCTTTTTAATCCATTCTTCTATCTTTGATCAATTTTGAGATGATTTTTGTATATGATGTGATATATGGATCCATGTTCATTCTTTTGCCTATGGATGTCCAGTTCTCCCAGAACCATTTTTTTAAGAGACTATTCTTTCTAGTTGAGTGGACTTGGTAGCCTTGTCAAAAATCAATTGACCATAAATGTGAGAGTCTATTTCTGAACTCTCAATTTGATTGAGTCAGTATATCTATCCTTATGCCAGTGCCATACTGTTTTGACCACTGTAGCTTTGCACTATGCTTTAAAGTCAGGAATTGTGGATCCTCTAAAATTTGTCCTTCCTTTACAACAAGTTTTTGGCCCCTTTACCATTCATATAAATTTGGTAACTGGCTTTTCCATTTCTGCAAAATAAGCTGTTGAAATTTGGATTGGGATTGCACTGAATTTATAAATCAATTTGGGTAGAATTGACGTCTTAACTATATTCAATCTTCTGATCCATGGACATGGACTGTCTTTCCATTTATTTACGTATTTTTAAATTTCTTTTAGCATGTTTTGTAGTTTTCTGTGTACAAGTCATTTATTTCCTTGGTAAATTTATTCCCAAGTGTTTGATTATTTTACTTGCTATTGTAAATAGATTTTTTTTTTCTTGACTCGAGAATAATGAAAATGACCACAACTCGTAATTTCTTCTTAGACCCACTGATTCTTTAAGGGTGTGTTGTTTAACTTCCATATATTTGGGGATTTTCCATTTCTCTGCTGTCTTTGATTTCTAGCTGCATTCCAGTATGATTAGAGAAAGTGTTTTGTATAATTTCAATCTTTTAAAATTTATTGAGCCCTGTTTTGTGAACCAACATGTAGTCTATCCTGGAGAATGATCCATGGACAGTTGAGAAGAATGTATATCTTGCTCTTTTGGGATACAATGTTCCATCTACATCTGTCAGGTCTAGTTCATTTATCATCTAATTCAAGTTCTATGTTTCCTTATTAATCTTCTATCTAGATTTTCTATCTATTGATGAGAGTGGTGTATCGACTCCAACTATTATTGTAGAGATATCTATTTTTCCCTTCACTTTTGCCAGTATTTTCCTTATATATTTTGAAGCACCTTGGATAGGTGAATAAGTATTTGTGATTCTTTATTTCTTCTTAGCAGATTTCCCCTTTCATTAATGTATAGTGTCCTTCCATGTGTCCTATAGCACATTTGCATTAAAAATTTATTTTGTCCAATATTAGCATAGCTACTCCAGTTCTTTTTTGGTTACTGTTTGCATGTAATATTTTTTCCAACCTTTCCCTTTCAATCTATTTGTGACTTAGGGTTTCAGGTGAGTCTCTTGTAAGCAGTATGCCATTCGAGCATGCTTTTTAATCCATTCTGCCAATCTGTGTTTTTTTGGATTGGAGAGTGTCATGGTTAGGAACAGGTGTCAACTTGGCCAAGTTGTGGTACCTGTTCATCTGATTGGGCAAGCACTGACCTGTCTGTTGCAATGAGGACATTTCATAGGATTAGGTCATGATCACGTCAGCTACATCCACAGCTGATTCCATTTGTAATCAGCCAAAGGGGAGCGTCTTCTGCAATTAGTGATGCCTAATCTAATCACCGGAAGCCTTTTAAGGGGGACTCAGAAGAGACAGGTTCCATTCCTGCTTTGGCTGGCGAGCCTCTCCTGTGGAGTTCATCCAGGCCATCCATTGGAGTCATTGGCTTCGCAGCCTGCCCTGTGGATTTTGGACTCTGTGTTCCTACGGTCACGTGAGACACTTTCATAAATTTTATATTTGCAAGTGTTCCCTGTTGATTCTGTTTCTCTAGAGAACCCTAACTAATACATCTTGTACCAGGAGTGGTTCCTAAGGAACAGAATCTTAAAAATGGGTTTTTATGAATGGTTTTCTACTCTGACTGGGCTCAGAGACACTAAGGACTCTGATTCCCGTAATCAGAATGACACTCCCAATCCATGGACTGAGTTGGCAAAGGAGATAGTCAAAATATCATCATTCGATTCTCCTAATGCTTCACTTGTACGAAGCCAGACTCTGGGGGATAATGTTTTTGACACCTTTACAGAGTTTTGTAGAAATAAGAGTTATAGAGATGTTGGTTGGTTGTTGTTAGATACACCGTCTACATTAAAGGGTGAAAGGGATGGGCTTAAGGCTTCAAACAAGAAGCTTAAGTGCCGTCTGAAAGACGTAGAGGTTTCTATGAGTATCCTGAAGGAAAATTTTATTTTCTGTAGCCGTAGACTTGAGATCTCTGAAAATCAAACTCAGAATCTTATTGTTAAAGTAGCAACTTTACAACGTAAACTGAAATCTCAGTCTTGCATGGCGTCTGCCATTAAAGTGAGGGCATTGATTGGAAAGGAGTGGGACCCTGAAAAATGGGATGGTGACATATGGATTGATAATGATGTTGGGGGTGAGGTTGAAACCCTAGACCATGCTGAGCCTTCTTTAGATAACCCTGTAATAGTCTGCCCTGAGGACATAGCCACCCCACCTCCAGCCTGCCTTGAGGAATTGGCCACCCAACCTCCTCCTGAAGGGATTAACCCTAGAGTTATTAATCCTGTTTCACCAGATGAAACTGCAAATGAAAGCCCTGAAGCAAATGGCTTGGAAGATATTTCTAATTCTTTTCATGACCCACCCCCACCACCCCTCATTTCTTCTAGACCTATAACTAGACTAAAGTCCCAACAGGCCCCAAAAGGTGAGGTACAAAGTATCACACATGAGGAGGTACGTTATACTCCAAAAGAACTGTGTGAGTTTTCCAATTCATATAGACAGAAATCAGGGGAATATGTGTGGCAATGGATTTTAAGAGTGTGGGATAATGGTGGGAGGAATATAAGGCTGGATCAGGCTGAATTTAATGATATGGGCCCACTAAGCAGAGATTCTGCATTCAATGTTATAGCTAGAGCAGTTAGAAAAGGTGTTAACAGCTTGTTTGGGTGGTTGGTTGAAACATGGATCAAAAGGTGGCCAACATTACCTGAGCTTGAAATGCCAGAACTGCCCTGATATAATGTAGAAGAGGGGATCCAGAGGCTTAGAGAGATTGGAATGTTAGAGTGGATTTATCATGCAAAGCCTGCTCTTACACCCCAGGAATGTCCAGAGGATGCACCTTTTACCAGAACAGTGAGAAATAAGTTTGTGAGACTAGCACCATCATCCCTCAAGAGCTCTGTGGTTGCACTTCTCTGTAGGTCAGATATTACTGTAGGAACTGCTGTCACTGAGCTGGAATCCTTAAACACAATGGGGATGACAGGATCCCGAGTTGGCAGAAGCCAGGTGGCAGCACTTAATCAGCAAAGACAGGGTAGACGCGGCTATTATAATAGACAACAAACTCAAAGGAGGCATCAAAATTATATGACACGCAGAGATTTGTGGCATTGGCTAGTAAATCATGGGGTGCCTAGAAATACAATAGAAGGGCAGTCTACTAAATTCTTGTTGGAGCTGTATAAACAAAAGAGTTCTAGGTCAAGGGAACAGAAGTCTAACCTGAATTACAAAAACACAGAGTCATGGCCCCTTAATCAATTTCCAGACTTGAAACAGTTTACAGACCCTGAGCCCCTTGAATGAAGGGGAGGCCAGGTCCCTATGGGGGAGAAACCTGTTACACTGCCACTAATTTATACTGTTAACCTTCCTCTAAGTCTTCCCCAAGGAGACCGACGGCCTTTTACCAGGGTAACTGTGCATTGGGGAAAAGGAAATGATCAGATATTTCGGGGATTATTAGACACTGGTTCAGAAGTGACATTAATTCCAGGGGACCCAAAACGTCACTCTGGACCACCAGTCAGAGTGGGGGCTTATGGAGGCCAGGTGATCAATGGAGTTTTAGCTCAGGTCCATCTCACAGTGGGTCCAGTGGGCCCGCGGACCCATCCTGTAGTTATTTCCCCAGTTCTGAAATTTATAATTGGCATAGACATGCTGAGCAGCTGGCAGAATCCCCACGTTGGTTCTCTAACTCGTGCAGTGAGGGCTATTATGGTGGGAAAGGCCAAGTGGAAGCCACTAGAACTGCCCTTACCAAGCAAAATAGTAAATCAAAAGCAATACCGTATTCCTGGAGGGATTGCAGAGATTACTGCCACCCTTAAGGACTTGAAAGATGCAGGGGTGGTGATTCCCACCACATCCCCATTCAACTCTCCTATTTGGCCTGTGCAGAAAACAGATGGGTCTTGGAGAATGACAGTGGATTATCGTAAACTCAACCAGGTGGTAACTCCAATTGCAGCTGCTGTTCCAGATGTAGTATCATTGCTTGAGCAAATCAATACATTCCCTGGTACCTGGTATGCAGCTATTGATCTGGCAAATGCTTTTTTCTCAATAGGTATTAGTAAGGACCACCAGAAACAGTTTGCTTTCAGCTGGCAAGGTCAGCAATATACTTTCACTGTCCTACCTCAGGGGTATATCAACTCTCCAGCTCTATGTCATAATCTTGTTTACAGAGACCTTGATCGTTTCTGCCTCCCACAAGACATCACACTGGTCCATTATATTGATGATATCATGTTGATTGGACCTAGTGAGCAAGAAGTAGCAACTACTCTAGATTTACTGGTAAGGCATTTGTGTGTCAGAGGATGGGAGATAAATCCAACAAAAATACAGGGGCCTTCCACCTCAGTAAAATTTCTAGGTGTCCAGTGGTGTGGGGCATGTCGAGGTATCCCTTCTAAGGTGAAGGATAAATTGCTGCATCTGGCCCCTCCCACAACCAAAAAAGAGGCACAAAGCCTAGTTGGTGTTTTTGGATTTTGGTGACAACATATTCCTCATTTGGGTGTGCTACTCCAGCCCATTTATCGAGTGACCAGAAAAGCTGCTACTTTTCAGTGGGGACCTGAACAAGAGGAGGCTCTGCGACAGGACCAGGCTGCTGTGCAAGCTGCTCTGCCACTTGGGCCATATGATCCAGCAGATCCAATGGTGCTGGAAGTGTCAGTGGCAAATAGAGTAGCTGTCTGGGGCCTTTGGCAGGCCCCTATAGGAGAATCACAACGCAGACCCTTAGGATTTTGGAGCAAAGCCTTACCATCTGCTGCAGATAACTACTCTCCTTTTGAGAAACAGCTTTTGGCCTGCTACTGGGCCTTAGTAGAGACTAAACACTTAACCATGGGCCACCAAGTTACCATGAGACCTGAGTTGCCTATCATGTGTTGGGTGTTGTCTGACCCACCAAGCCATAAAGTTGGGCATGCACAGCAGCACTCTATTGTAAAGTGGAAATGGTATATACGAGATAGAGCCAGAGCAGGTCCTGAAGGCACAAGTAAGTTACATGAAGAAGTGGCACAAATGCCCATGGTTTCCGCTCCTGTTGCCACATTACCTTCTCTTTCCCAGACCAGAGCTATGGCCTCCTGGGGAGTTCCTTACAGTGAATTGACCGAGGAAGAGATAACTCGGGCCTGGTTTACAGATGGTTCAGCACGATATGCAGGTACCACCCGAAAGTGGACAGCTGCAGCATTACAACTCCTTTCTGGGGTGTCCTTGAAGGACAGTGGTGAGGGAAAATTCTCCCAGTGGGCAGAACGTTGAGCAGTGCACCTGGTTGTTCATTTTGCTTGGAAAGAAAACTGGCCAGAGGTGCGTTTGTATACTGACTCATGGGCTGTTGCTAATGGTTTGGCTGGATGGTCAGGGACTTGGAAAGACCATAATTAGAAAATTGGTGACAAAGAGGTCTGGGGAAGAAGTATATGGATAGACCTTTCTGAGTGGGCTAAAAACATGAAGATATTTGTGTCCCATGTGAATGCACACCAGAGGGTGACTTCAGCAGACGAAGATTTTAATAAGCAAGTGGATAAGATGACCCATTCTGTGGATACCAGTCAGCCTCTTTCCCCAGCAACTCCTGTTATTGTCCAATGGGCTCATGAACAAAGTGGTCATGGTGGTAGGGATGGAGGTTATGCATGGGCTCAGCAACATGGACTTCCACTCACCAAGGCTGACCTGGCTACAGCCACTGCTGAGTGCCCAATCTGCCAGCAGCAGAGACCCACACTCAGCCCCCGATATGGCACCATTCCCCGAGGTGGCCAGCCAGCTACATGGTGGCAGGTTGATTACATTGGACCACTCCCTTCATGGAAGGGGCAGCGATTTGTTCTAACTGGAATAGACACATACTCTGAATATGGGTTTGCTTTCCCTGCACGCAATGCTTCTGCCAAAACTACTATCCGTGGGCTTACAGAATGCCTTATCCATCGTCATGGTATTCCACATAGCATTGCTTCGGATCAAGGAACACACTTCACAGCAAATGAAGTGCGAGAATGCACCCATGCTCATGGAATTCTCTGGTCTTACCATGTTCCCCATCATCCAGAAGCAGCTGGATTGATAGAACGGTGGAATGGCCTTTTGAAAACTCAATTACGGTGCCAACTAGGTGGCAAAAACTTGAAAGGCTGGGGTAATGTTCTCCAGGAAGCTGTGTATGCTCTGAATCAGCGTCTGCTGTATGGTGCTGTTTCTCCCATAGCCAGGATCCATGGGTCCAGGAACCAAGGGGTGGAAATGGGTGTGGTGCCACTCACTATTACTCCTAGTGATCCACTAGGAAAATTTTTGCTTCCTGTCCCTGCTACCCTGAGTTCTGCTGGTCTACAGGTTTTAGTTCCAAAACAGGGTGTGCTTTCTCCAGGAGAAACAACAGTGATACCACTGAACTGGAAGTTAAGATTGCCACCTGGCCACTTTGGGCACTTATGCCTCTGGATCAACACACCAAGAAGGGGATTACATTATTGTCTGGGGTAATTGACCCTGACTATCAGAAGGAAGTAGGACTACAACTACATAATGGAGGTAAAGAAGAGTTTTCTTAGAATATAGGAGATTCCCTGGGGCGTCTATTAGTACTACCATGCCCTGTGATTAAAATCAATGGAAAACTGCAACAACACAATCCAGGCAGGACCACTAATGGCTCTGAGACTTCAGGAATGAAGGTTTGGGTCACCCCACCAGGCAAAGAACCACGGCCAGCTGAAGTGCTTGCTGAGGGGAAAGGGAACATGGAATGGGTAGTGGAAGAAGGTAGTGATAAATATGAACTTCTACCATGTGATCAGTTACAGAAACAAGGACTGTAATGCTGTTTTGTTTGTGTTATGCTATTTAAGTTGTAAGATATCAAGTTCAAGAATGAATGCTGCCCAAGGATTTGCATCCTATTCTGGAGAGATTTAATGTGCTTCCAGTTATATGCAGGACAGTTGAGTATTGTCAGGTAAAAGAAAAAAATGTGTGCTTATTTTGTTTTCATTTGGAAATTAAGTATGATCTAAGGTATAGGTGCCAAGTTGACAAGGGGTGGACTGTCATGGTTAGGGACAGGTGTCAACTTGGCCAAGTTGTGGTACCTGTTTATCTGATTGGGCAAGCGCTGGCTTGTCTGTTGCAATGAGGACATTTCATAGGATTAGGTCCTGATCACGTCAGCTACATCCACAGCTGATTCCATTTGTAATCAGCCAAAGGGGAGTGTCTTCTGCAATTAGTGATGCTAAATCCAATCATGGGAAGCCTTTTAAGGAGGACTCAGAGGAGATAGGTTCCATTCCTGCTTTGGCTGGTGAGCCTCTCCTGTGGAGTTCATCCAGGCCATCCATCGGAGTCATCGGCTTCGCAGCCTGCCCTGTGGATTTTGGACTCTGCGTTCCTACGGTCACGTGAGACACTTTCATAAATTTTATATTTGCAAGTGTTCCCTGTTGATTCTGTTTCTCTAGAGAACCCTAACTAATACAGCCTCTAATATTTTTTTACACTTCCCTCTTTGTCTCTAGCTGCTAGAGACAAATTCTGAAGAAGGACTACCACAGAGAGGACTCTCCCAGGTCAGTATTTCCCAACCAAAATAAGGCCTGAGACCCACAAAGGGGTACAATCAGCCCCAAAGTGCTCTGGGTGAGGAATGAGAAGGTGTTTTCCAGCTTCCGGAGCCCCAGGACAGTTGTCTCAGACAGTTCTTGACTGTTCAGAAGCCATTTGGTGGAAGAACTGTGTCCCAGAGCTCCCTACTCGATCATCTTCCCCAGAAGTCGATCATAATAGATTCTTGAATGAAAGCCCAGGTGTGTTATTTGGTTAAGGGGTTACTTCAGTGATAAATGAAGAATTTTTCGTTTTAATTCTGCACACTATAAGGACATTACATTGAAAACTACTGCTTCTTTATCAGAGTGACCTAGATTAAATGAATGATTTACATGGAAATATACATTAACATTGTCTTAAATGTAGTTTTGGGTGTGAGTTAATGATTCTTTTAAGCTGGGGTCTTGGGCAAACTCTAGGTAAGAGTAGCAGAGACCAAATTCTACCTTGAAGCTGTGTATCCCAGAGCTTTTTTCTCAGCTCCAGTCAGCTCCTTATGTTTCTTGCTTGCCTCAAGCCACACAGGCTAAGGTATCTTTGTTTCCACTTATTTGCTGCCACTAGTCACTTGTCCTGTGTATGGGCTCTGATCTTACTTCAAAAATGGGCTGTACTTGCTCAATAGAAGAGGGCCTTGTTTCTTTAGCGTATCTGTTTTTCTTGCTGAAAACAAGTAAATAGGCTGCATCAATCAGGAAAAAGAGGATACATTTGGTGGAGACTAATAGACAGCTTACTAAGGACCTGGGAAAATCATCAAAGAATGGCCCACTACTATGGAGCAATTAGGAGCTGTTACTATTTCAAGGCCCAGAGGGAAAAGGGGAGGAGGGTATAGAAGCTTGGAGAGAGAGGTTTCAAGGGGATTAATACTCAGGAGGAGCTGTGACTTAGATAGAGACTCAGCTAACACAGGCAAGACATAGCTGAGGGAATAGAAACCTGACCTTCCCACTCCTTCTGCCCTCCACACCTCCTATCCACGTCTTATCAGCTAAACTCAACAAATCAGTAAGACCTTTCTCTATTTGTTCTGTGGCATGTCTCTCTCCAAATAGCTTGTGGAAATCTCAGCTTCCAATATGATAAAAATGTGAATGTGTTTCTTGTGGAAATTTCCTCCTTTGGGCCCTAACACCAAACCCATTGAACACAAAGTTGTGGGGATAGGAGGTGAAGTTTTCTGAAATTATATATCATAGTTAGAAGGACTACTTCCATTTTCTTCCCTTGATATTTGGGCCCAAGCATTCTAGCTATGAAGGAGGTTGAGCTGAATGATGACAACAATATTCCATTTCCATTTTAAAATGGAAGGCTGGTCTGCAAATCTAATTTTATGGCTTCATAGAACAGATAAAACACAATTTAAAATGGGCACTTTAAGTCACATCATAACTGATTGTTCCAAATTAGATGTTTAAAACCTACCTAGGCCAAATAACAGTCTGGAATATGCTCATAAAATGAGTAGTTAAAAGCAGAATATGGCACATGGCCTTATTAAAAAACCCTAGAGGACTGTGTGGTGTTCCTTCCATTGGATCTTTCAGAGATTTTTCAGAGCATCTCTATCTGTAGTAGAAACTTCTAACTCCACAGGATTTTCAGAAAATGTGTTGGGTGAGATTTTACCACAGCCTTGACCTGCTGTAATGCCTTTTCTTAACCTGGAATCTACTCCAGTCAGGCAGCTTTAACCTTACCCAGTAAGTAAATCCTAGCACAAATCTCAAGCACAGTAAATTTTGCTCCCAAATTCAAAGAGGACCACCAGGCATTCTATGCCTTTTTTTAAGGTAGATGATTGTGCCAGTTTGAATCTGTTGTGAACCTCAGAAAAGCCAAGTTCTTTAAATCCTCATTCAATATTGCTGGATGGAAGTTTTTTATTGTTTCCATGGAGATGTGACTCACCCAGTTGTGGGTGGTAACTTTTGATTAGATGGTTTCCATGGAGATGTTCTCTACCCATTCAAGATGGGGTTGCTTACTGGAGCCCTTTAAGAGAGAACCATTTTGGAAAATCTTTAGAGCCCACACAGCCAGAGAGACCTTTGGAGATAAAGAAGGAAAACACCCCCTGGGGGGCTTCATGATGCAAGAAGCCAGGAGAGAAAGCTAGCAGACATCACCATGTGCCCTTCCAGCAGAGAGAGAAGCCCTGAATGTCATCAACCTTTTTTGAGTGAAGGTAACCACTTGTTGGTACCTTGATTTGGAGATTTTTGTAGACTTGCCTTAATTTGGACTTTTTCACAACCTTAGAACATGTAAACTTGCAACTTAGTTAATTCCCCTTTTTAAAAGTGTTCCATTTCTGGTATACCTCATTCTAGCAGCTAACAAATTAGAACATGATACTAAGTGTGGCAAATTTGTTTTACTCTCAAAGCTATATCCAGACATTTCCCAGACCACTTCACCAAAGTAGCAGACCCCTGAAAACTCAGTGTTTAACTTCCACAGTCTGGCGTGCATAGATGTCATTACAACATCTAGGGTACTTAATTTCTGATCCCCAGATGCAGTTAGTATAAAATCATCAATATAATGAGCCAGTTAGTACGATGTTCTTTGACATATAAAGACTATAAATGACTATTTTATGGCAGAGACTAGGAGAGTTTACCCTGCCATGAGGCGAGACAGTAAAATTATACTCTTATCTCTTTGAAGCAAATTGCTTCTGATTATCTTTGTTGATAACTTGAAAAAAAAATGCTAGGTCATTAACTGCATACTAGCTGCTGGGGAATCTGTTCCTCATCTGGAAGGTCAGCCATAATTGGTCATCAAAAGATGACTAAATTTGTGCACTCCAAGATATATTCAGTCTGGGCAGTAGCCAAATAGGTTTATTAAATGGACCTGTTGGGGTACTCAGCTCCCTTATATTTTTAAACCATTTTGCAGTTCTTTCAGAGACTGGAATCACTTCAAATTGCTATAGTGTGCATGGGTAAGGAAGGTTAAGAGAAGGGAGAGCTTTACAGAAATCAGAGCGTATAGCTCTATGGAGAGGGTCATTTGACAGACACGACAAACTTCGGTGGAGAGGGGAGCCAACTCCTAACAATCTAGTGTAGAGGACATGGGAGAATAAGTTGATATCCTGAATTCATCCCTCCCCACCCTCCTGACACTTTCTGGCGACTCCCATTGACCAATTCAACCAGAAGCTAGAGGGCATGGGAACCATTGGCACGTCATACCAATCAGTCTCTTGGAGTATAGGCAGAGTGGAGAAGGCTGGAGAGTATGATGCAAAGGATAGGGGGTTAACTAATTAAAATCGCCGATTTCCAGGCCTTTCGCACTTTAAATATATTAGTGCTACTCTTGAGAGGAAATTAAAAAAAAAAAGTAGTAAAATTAAAGGTTTACACTATCTTACAAAATGAGTATTTGTCTACATAAACTGACTCCCTCCTTATATGTAACTGGAAGCTAACTTGGACTTCTATGCCAAGTGTTTCATTCCTACTTTGGGATCATTTCTTCCATCCTTCTAATGGTGTGTTTAGAGACAGTCATTTGAACCCCTTCATACAGAATGGCTACTTTTAACAGCATCTAGGCCTAAAGATGAAAAAAAAAAAAAAAAAAAGAGCAGATTGTAAAAATGCTCTTATTTCTGAGAATTTATCATATGAGAAAACTTCATTCCATTAAAACTCTTCCTACTAAAAACTGCTTATATCTGTTCCTTTTCCCTCCAGTATTGACTAGGTATGGTTTCTGTTCTCTTTTTGGTATGACAGTATTTGGGAGTGCAACTTGAAATGCTTTATGCCCATTTCTGCCATTTCTTAGAAGAAATATATTTGCTTGTGATTATTTTCTGTGTCACACAATCAAATATTTACCCTCCCTATAGCAGCAACAGCTGTTCTTAAAGCCATTTACCAGCTTCTACAGGAAAGTATTTCTGATTAGTTTTTTGCATATCTAAAGATAACAGTTTTACATTTACTTGTTGGAAAGAGGTAGTATCAAACGAGTAGACTATGAAATAGATGTATTGTTTTTAGATTGTTTGTTTAATTATATGTTTTTTGGATGGAGTTTGAGTTAATGGATTTGGAAATATCAGGGTAATATATCTGAACTCTAACTGTGCAGTTAAATCGGAACAATATAATGGAATACTTGTTGTAAATAATAAATTGTGAATAATAAATTGACTCAAGATTCCAAAATTTTTAAGACACAAGATACTAGTAGCTCTTTAATTTTCCTTTTCAATTACAGCCTCTCACCAAACAAATATTGCACACCTCACATTGAATTCCAAACAGTGCAGGAAATTTGACATTCCAGAAGAAAAATAGTGACTGCTAAGACTGGTAACAGTCCTTCTCCTATTCTGAATTTATATAAGCTAGAGTTTAACAACTAAGTGATTATTGAAAGAAGATATTTTAAAACTTAGAACATTTTTTCCTCCTAAGATAGTTCAGCAGCTTTGGACTACAAAAAAAAAAAAAAAAGACATAATATACATCTGGTTGAATTTTGCCAGTTCTTCGTTTTTTGTGTTTTTTTTTTAACATGGTCAAGGACCAGGAATTGAACCCACGTCTCCAGTGTTGCAGGAGTGAGCTCTGCCTGCTGAGCCACTGTGGCCTGCCCTAGTTCTTTGCATTGCATTTTAAATATTCCGGCAGGCCATCAGCTTTCCTTGTTTAGATGAATAATATTTAAATAGGATAATGCTACTCCTCATATCTCTGGTTTTTCAAAAGGGAACATTGGATTATTCCTGGAACTCTAGTATTGTGGGAAATTGTAATTTGTTATTCATTTAACTTGCTACAATATTTCTGGTGAACATTGTGTACCATAACGAAATGGTATGATTTACAGAGTGGATTTGCTAGACCTCATGGCCCCAAATCTCTACTCAGTCTATATCCAGGATAAAAGTATTTGCTGGAGCAGAGCTCTTGTCCAGTAAGTGCACCCCTTAAGGAAAGGAATTTGGGCAGGCCTGGAAGAAGGGCAAATAAAACAACAGTTAATCCTGCCAGAATGGGCTTCCACAGAAATTAAATGCTTGCTTATTGCCTCAGGGGCACCTCCACCTATTAGTTCAAATAAAATTGGGGAGTGTTTTTAAGTGGAGAAGAGTATTACTGGCTTTTATTACACAAGTTTTTGCTATTGCAAAAGTGGAACAAATGGAAACAATTCCATTAATGTTAGCAGTTTTTGCATATCTATTACATGTGAAAAATAAATACGAAGATGAAGATAATTTTCAGATTGTCATTGGTTTATGTTTTAGTTAAGATCAGATGGTATATTGTTCCACAGATAATAGAGTTTTTAAAAAATATTTTATTATGGCAAATTTTAATTGCATACGAAAAGTACAGAAAACAGTATAATGAACTCTCATGACCCATTATACAGCTGTGCTAATCTTGATCACAGTGTTTATTCAGGGTATCATAGCATCACAGAGTTTGAAAACAATGAGGTCTCCCAGACATTGGCCCGTATGATACCAGTATTTTAGAGATGTGGCTATTGAGGGCCAAAAGAGTGAAGTGACTTGCACAAAGTTACAAAGGGGCAGAACCAGAAGTAGAACCCCATCTCCCAGTTGCCAGTTTAGTGGAATAAAGCATTAATGTTTTTGTTGCTATTTTTGAGATCTCAATTTAGGAAATAAATTTGACTCCACATTTCTTTTTTTAAGATATTTTTATTGAAAAATAGTCACACATATACAGTCCATTCATTATGTGCAAACAATGGCTCACAATATCATCAAATAGTTGGGTATTCATCATCATGATAATTTTTAGAACATTGTATCACTCCAGAAAAACAAAGAAAAAGGAAAAAGAAAAACTCATACATCCCATACCCCCAAACCCTCCCTCTCATTGACCACTAGTATTTCAATCTACCCAGTTTATTTTACCACTTATCACTCTTATTATTTATTTCTTTATTTACTTTTTATTCATTTTTTTTTTTTACTCCTCTTTCCTTACCCTGGATAAAAGGAACATCAGACACAAGGTTTCACAATCACACATTCACACTGTAAAGGTTATATTGTTACAGAATCATCTCCAAAAATCAAGGTTATTGGAACACAGTTCAACAGTTTCAGGTACTTCCCTCCAAACACTCCAATACCCCACAAACTAAAAAGGAATATCAATATAATGCACAAGAATTACCTCCAGGATAACATCTCTACTCTATTTGAAATCTCTCAGCCACTGAAACTTTATTTTGTTCATTTATCTCCTTCCCCTTTTGGTCAAAAGCTTTCTCGATCCCATTATGTTGTGTTTCTGTGCATCCCAGGATTCTGTCGCTCTTTGTTAGTGATCCCCTTTTCTTAACTGGAGAGTGTGACTAATAATCACAGTTCATAGTGTTGCTTTGAGTGAAAGTCATGGAAAGAGTGTAGGTCCATTTCTGGAAATAGAAGGTCACCTACAGCTATTGATTCCTCTCTCATCCTCCTCAAACTCATCTCCAATATCCTTGGCCAAACTTGGTAAGAACAAGCCTGCTCTGACTTGGAGGCTGCCGTGAGATTAGAACTTCAGCTTTAATGAAAGATCCATTAACTCTTGGAGAGAGGCAATCAGAAGTGAATATTCCATTCATTTTTGGAATTTTGACTTTGGAAATTCCCAAATCAAACAGCTGTAGAGCTGGACATTTCCCACAGAATGATGAATAGAGAAGAACTGATGAAGTGGATAACAACTTCTGAATGACAATCCTCATCCAAACACACTGGGGAAAGAAAGAGTGGCAGATGCTAAGTGCAGATCAGAGATCAATTTTGAGTTTGTTGGCATACATTTCTTTTTAAATGTTGTTATGGTTTGTCAAGCTGCCAAAATGGAATAAGCCAGAAATGGGTTGGCTTTTACAATGACAGTTTATTAACTTATAATTTACAGATCGTTGGCCATGAAAATGTACAACCAAAGCCATCAACCAGATGATACCTGGACTTTGAGGGCAGGCTATTGTCATTTGGGACCCTTCTGTCAGATGGAAGGCACATGGCTGGCCTCTGCTGGTCCTTTATTCTCTGGTTTCATTGCTTTCAGCTTTTGGTTTCCTTTATGAGCTCCTGTGGGCCCTCTCTTGGCTTCTCTGGGACTTTCTGTATGAGTTTCTCTTAAATTTCATCTCACTTAAATGACCCCAGTAAAAAGATTGAACTTCACCTTGATTGGGTCACATCTCAACTGAAATAACCTAACCCAAAGGTCCCACCTACAACAGGTCTGCATTCACAGAATGGGTTAAAAGAACATGGCCTTTTCTAGGTACATAACAGCTTCAAACCAACACATTTCATCCTCTGTACCCCAAAAGAATATTCCTTCCATATACAAAATACATACATTCCATCACAATATCACAAAAGTATTAAATCATTTCAGTAATAGTATTAAGTACAAATTTCCATCAAAATATGTTACACGCATGGTCTGTCCTTAGGTAAAATTCCCCTTCAGCTGCGGACCTGTGAAATTTAGAACGAATTATCTGCTTCCAGTTTACATTCATGGAATGAATGTTTCCATTTCCATAGGAAGAAATTGGAGGGAAAACAGGGGTCATTGGACCCAAACAGTTCCAAACACCTTCAGGGCATACTTCATTATATTTTGAAATCTGAGAATCAGCTATAGAATAATGTTTTGTCCTCAGGGCTTGATAGAGTGGCAGCACTGCCCTTTCCAAGGGCTTGTACAGTAGCTGTGCTCACTCCAAACACTGGGGGCTGATGGGCATGCCCCTTAAGCATTGGGGTGGTAGCTGGGCTCCCTATTATCTTCAGGGCATAGACTCAACTCCCTTGGAACAGTGGGGTGGTGACCAGACTCTTTTCAATCTCCAGGTAATGTGCCCCATGCTCTCTGAAGCCTGGGTTGGCAGCACTCTCCCTGAACAGTGGTTCAGAAGACTCACCCTCTGCAAACTCCTGGACAAATTCACCCTCCCCACATAAATGGTTGGATCTTCTTTCCTGGCATGAGGTGTCTTTGCTCCAGACCCCCAGCTTCTGTAGTTCTGAGTTTGAAGAAATTTTGCCTTCAATCTGCCACTTCTCCGTCTCTTTTATTCCAGATTGGCAGTGGTTCCATTGATACAAATCTTGCAGAAACTTTGCAAGTTTCACATGTAGCACACAGGTGTCTCAACCATCAGACAATAGGACTTTCCACAAATCCTTTTCAGAGTACTACATCTTCAAAGCTGATTTGCACTGAAATCGCTGACTGGTTCCACATTTGGTTAAATTCTCATATGGAATACTATTTTCTGGGGACTCACTTTCTGGAATTTTCCAAACCATCAATTTCTGGTTTCTTTGTACCCAAGAGCTCAGTTCTCAGCTATCCTCTTTCCTCTTGTATTTTACTATCAGCTGCAAGGAAAAGCCAGGCCAAACTTTCCACATTTAATTTGGAAATCTCTTTATCTAAATATACAAGCTCATCATATTAAAATTCTGCCTTCCATCCAACATCAGGCCTCAATTTTGCCAAACTCTCTGCCACTTCATAACAAGGGTCCCCTTTCTTCCAGTTTGCAATGACACATTCATCATTTCTGTCTAAGGCTTCATTGGAAGTACTTTTAGTGTCCATATTTCTACCATTAGTCTCTTCAAAGCAATCTAGGCCCTTTCTACCAAAAATCTAACATTTTTCAGAATCTTACCCTTTAACCACTTGTAAAGCTATTCCAATATTTTTGGTGTTTGCATTTGCAGCAGCACTCCATGTCTGATACCAAAATCTATTTTAGTTTGCTAAAACTACCAAAATGCAATATACCATTAATGGATTGGCTTTTTCCAGGAGGAATTATTAACTTACAATTTATATTTCTTAGGCCATGAAACTATCAACTCAAGGCATTAACAGGATGATAACTGGGCTTTGAAGATAGGCTGCTGGCATCCAGTTAGATCTGTCACATGGGAAGTATATGGTTGGTGTCTACTGGTCCTTTGCTTCCAGGTTTCATGCTTTCAGATTCTGGCTTCAGTGGCTTCCCCTATGATCTTCTGTGGGTCCTCTCTTAGCTTCACTGGGGCTTTACTCTGTGAGCTTCTTTTAATTTCATCTCTCTTAAAGGACCGAAGTAAAAGGATTGAGACCATCTTGAGTAAGGTAAGTCACATTTCAATTGAAATAAGCCAATAGGTCCCATCTACAATAGGTCTGCACCCACAGGAATGGGTGAAAAGGATATGGCCTATTCTTGGGTACATAACAGCTTCAAATCAACAAAAATGTTAACTAAAAGAATTTTGGACTTCAATTATAGCCTCTTTTTTATGTATGAATACTTTTGAAGAAATCATATGGTGATGGAACTTATTAGCAATTTGAGAATATGAGGAAGTCAATACCTGAGCTTCCGTGGAATTTTCCCTGAGATTTTCCTTTCAGAACAGGGGATGTGGTCCTCCCAAAATGGGACTCCCCTGAGGCTCTGCTTACATTTACCAATCTACTCTTATTGAAATGTATTAAAATTGTTAATCACTGACTTCCTTTGATGAATAAAATGAGATAAGTTAAAGTTTTTATATTTCCATTGTAGAAACTCCCTGAATATTGCTTTCTTTCTGTGTTTTGCCTTTTAAAGTGCTTATTAGGTAATAAACTCTTTGGCATGACTTATATTTTCAGATTGTATGATATTATGAAAATTATTTTACATTTGACCACTTTCTAATCACACAGATGAAAAAATAGCATTTTGTACAATATAACCCAATAAGCAAAATAACATAAAATCTGGCCAAATATTTGGCTACCTTCTCACTACTTTTGCAATGTGTGTTTTATCAAACCTCAAAATCTGTTATAGGCCTTGAATATACATAAAGAATATTGAATGTAAGTTTCTATTTGTAAAAGAAAGCCCTACCATACAGTTTCCTGTTTTAAAAATACAAGACAGTAACCAGTATATAAGTGGTAGCTCATTCAAAATGAGTCTTCTGCAGTTTAGGAATAATAATAATTAAAACCAAACAACAGGATTTTTATGAAAATCAAAGTATCCAAACTGAGACTTTAACACCTATCAAAGGAAAGATGTTTTTCTTTCCATGTTCTAAAAGTTCTAAAGGTATGTGAAACAATCAGCAATCATTAGCAGATTTTTTGGTATCATTTTTCTGATTAGTCTACTGTAATTGAAGAATAATCTTAGGATATGGCTAATAAGGTATTAAATTTGATTGAGGAAGGGCAATACATAGATCAGAGGACATGGGATTCTGCCAACGTAGTTTGGCAGAATTGGATGGGGAAATGGGGAAGCCATGGAGAAACACAAGTTAGTTGGAGATGAGAAATGAGGGTCAAGGACGGTTAGTGCATGTATGATGCATTGATAGATTTCACTTAATTAATAGTTGTGGCTATGGCTGATCTTATCAAAACGTTAATATTTTACAAAGCAGCAATCTCCATGATTTCCTCTGCAGCTTAATTTGCTACTCAATAACCTTCATAATCAAAACATTTATTTTAATGCTTAATCTGAGTCTATTTCTTTGTAAATTTACTTTACCATTTGTCCTAACCTTAGGACAAGCTACACATTTTCACTTACAAACTAGGATTTGTATTCTTTTGAGTTAATGCACCTACTTTTCTTACTCAAATTTATACAAAAAATTATTTTGGCTACTGGATCATTTTCAGATCCTAACAAGAATTAGCATTGAAACTAGAAGGTAAATTACATCACTCTTTCTGTTTATTTCACAGCTCTGCTTTCAATGCAGGATGCTTATTCATTCAGGTACAACATGCCAAAAAGGAAGGGTGGTTCTATCTGTGAAAACTTGATAATCTGAGATTCTCTTGGACTAGGTACTGATGAGTGAATGGAGATAAATATACATATATGGGTACTTATAAACACTATATATTCTAGGTTTTGACAGATAGTTTGCTTTCACACTGACTTAGCTCTTTTGAGGTGACGTATTTGATGTGTTAGAGCATTAAAAAATGGTACTCAGAGTATTATTTTTAAAATGACACTGTATGTTACTTTTATAAGTAATTCTCTAATTTTGTTTTTTTCCAGACCATAAATGTTCATTAATCATTTCTGCACTCATCAGTTTAGCACTGAAGTAAAATCAAAGTTAAAATAACTGCACAGATTAGTAGACTCCTTCTTTGTCTAATAGGTAAAGAGTAATGTTTCTATGGAAACTCCATGTGGAAAATTATAACTATTACTTCTTAAAATATGCAAGATATTATAAGGTCAATAGAATGATTTTCTCTTTAATGATAAAAACACTTGAACATTTAGGATATATTGTAAATTCTGAGCATAGCATGTACTTTATAGTTTAAAATAAAACTAAATCTTGGCCTCCATGACATATGGCTGAGTGTGGAGTACCACAAATCAGTCTTTCCACCAAAACAGCCATTAAACAGGAAGGAACTATGTGCACCAAATTTTGACACTCCAGAGCCTAGAAGAATACTATACAGCAGCTAGGGAAGAGTGGGCGGAAGAGGCATTGTAAATGACGGTAAAGAATTGTACATTGCTCTCTTCATGGAGCGGATACCAGCACCCAAACGCACTCTCATGGCAGGCTATTATGGAGTCCAGTAGTTAGCTAGCATCTTCTGACAGAAAGGGATGTAAAAATTCTTTTTCCTAAGAACAGGGGTGGGCACATCTGATTGCTAGGATCACAAAATTTGATTAATAAGCTCAGATTACTAAGAGCCAGCTTTAAGGGCAGTTATCTCAATGCAGACAAAGGTGGTGAGACAGCCATTATTTCATCCCTGCCCCAGACAGAGGTGGCGGCAGTGGACACTTAAGGAAACAGGACTTCCTCAGGGGACAGTAAGCTGAAGGGCTGCATTTGCTGGACAGGCCAGGAATGCTCAGCTTCGTGGAACCATGGCAGAAGATTTTGAACCCCTTCCCGGTTCCCTCTCAGGCACTTGGGAGCTGGTTTGTGCCCCTTTGTTGGCTCCTGACTCTGTTTTGACTGGGAAAGGCTGACTTGGGAAAGTCATCTCCAGGGTGACCCTACTCACAGAATTTGCCTTTCAGACATAAGCAGCCTGAGACCAGGAAAAATGCATAAAATAGTATAGAGGCAGGCAGTCCAGGACAAAGCATGTTGACATCAAATACTGGGGAGACTCCTGGGAAACAGAGGGGACAACCAAACTACTATAAACAGAAGAACTCCAGAACAACTAACAAATCAAAGTCCAGAAGAAGACAGAGATCCTGAAAGATGGGAAACCTTGAAAACTGCATTAGCTTTGGACAGACCTTCCTGATAAGAGGGCTGTAGCTCAAGAAAATCTCTGTCTTGTCACCAGCTGATTATAAAACCAGGAAACAGACACCCAAGGACTAAATTCCAGATTTAACATTTAAAGTGTTAAAATGTACAGTATGCAGCAAAGGAGTACAAAACAAAGAAAGAAACAGGAAATTGTGGCCCATCCAAAGGAAGATAAAGATACAGAAAGCACAAATGAAGAACATGAGAATGTGGTCATACTCCACAAAGCCTTCTAAAGTGATCTTAAAAATGCTCAAGGAGAAGGAAAGTACAGAGAGAGGTAAAGGATATCAGGGAAATGATGAATAATATGAGAGTGTAAGTAAAGAGATAGAAAATTTAAAAAGGAACCAAACCGAACTACTAAAGTTGAAGACTACAACAACTGATATGAGAAAAATGCCTAAGAGGGTTTCAAAAGCAGATTGGAGCTGGCAGAAGAAAGAATCAGTGAACTTGAAGACAAAACATTTGTAAAAAGTCAGGCCAAGGAGCATGCAGAAAAATGAAATATTAAAAACAAAAACAGGGCGGGCCACGGTCAGGAGGCAGAGTTCTCACCTGCCATGCCGAGACCCAAGTTCACTTCCCGGTGCCTGCCCATGTGAAAAAAAAAAAAAAAAAGAAAACAAATAGCCTAAGACAACTAAGGGGCACCATCAGGCTCACCAATATATGTACAATGGAAGTCCTAGAAGAAGAAATAAAGAAATGTGTAGAAGGAATATACAAAGAAGTAATGACAGAGAACTTCCTAAACTTAGCAAAAGATGTGAGTATCCATATCTAAGAAGCTCAGAAAACAACAAACAGAATAATCATGAAGAAAAATTTACTCCATGTGATGGTTAGGTTTGTATTAACCAGGTAATGGTGCCCAGTTGTTTGGTCAAGCAAGCACTGGATTAACTGTTACTGCCAGGACATTTCATGGATTTAAATCATCAGTAACTTGATTGTATATATGACTGATTACATCTACAATTAACTGAGAAAATTACCTTCAGCAATTGGATGCTTAATCCAATTAGTTGAAGGTCTTAAAAGGAGAAATGATAACTTCATCAATATGAAGAGAGAATTTTCATCTCTACTTCAGCTGGCCAACTTCTGCTGAGGAATTCATCAAAAACCTTCATTGGAGTTCTCAGCTTGCAGCCTGCCTATAGAATTTGGACTCATACATCTCCACAGTTATATGAAGCAATTTTACAAAAATCTCATAATATTTACCAATACGTCTTATAGGTTCTGTTTCCCCAGGAACCCTGACATATACACCCCATCATATATTGATTACACTATCAAAAGCAAAGAACAGAAGAGCCCTCTGAGAGCTGCAGGCAAAAAGCAACAAGTTACTTACAAGGGGTTCCCTTGTAAGTAACAATTAAATTCAATTGTGCCAATTTCTCATCAGAAACCATGGAGGCAAGATGGCAGTTGATTGAAACAGTGCTGAAGGAAAACAACTGCCAGTCAACTCAATTTACATCCAGTAAGACTCTCTTTCAAAACTGAGGGAGATCCATGGTACTGCACAGATTCCACTCTCTCTCTTTCTCTCTCTCTATATATAAAGATCTACAGTAAAGGGAAACATTTGGGTAATTAAAAGTGGCAGTATTGTTTTGTATTATTTGGTATGTAACTCCACTTCTTACTTCCTAAAGGTGCTAAAATACAAATGCATAAGTAAGTAGGGTTAAATCTAGGTTTTAGGACATAACAGTGTACTAAGGTGTAAGTGGTCACAAGTACAAAAAAATGGTGGGGGGACAAAGGGTTATAGGAGAAGTATATGTGCATACTACTGAAATTAAGTTAGTATGAAATCAAATGTGATTGACATATATTTTAACATTAAGTTTTAACCCCATGGTAACCAAAAGGAAAATAGAAGAAAAATATATCCAGATATAAATGAGAAAGTCACTCAATATGATACAACACAAGAAAGAAAATACAGATAAAAGTAGTTTCTATGGAAGTTATGGAAAAAAAGGTATATGATCTACTACTGCTAAATAACAAAATAGCAGAAGAAAGTTCAGTATTATCAGTACTGAATTTAAATGTAAATGGATTAAACTCTCCAGTCAAAAGGCAGAGATCAGAAGAATGGATGAAAAGTCATAACCTCAGGTATACGCTGTCTGCAAGAGACTTACCTCACAGTCAGAGACATAAGTAGCCTGAGGATGAAAGGATGGAAAAATATATAACATGACAATAACCAGAAGAGAGCTAGGGTGGCTATACTAATATCAGATAAAGTAAATTTTAAGTAAAAAACAATTAAAAGGGATAAAGATGGTAATTACATACTGATAAAGAGGAAGACTCAACAAAAAGATTTAACTATTATAAATATATATGCATCTAACATCAGAGCCCCAAAATTTATGAAACAAATTTTATGATCAACTTGATGGGAGAAATTGATGGCTCTACATCAATAGTAAGAGACTTTAACACACCGCTTTCAAGATGGATAGGACATACAGTCAGAAGATCAATAAGGAAGTATAGGACTTGAATGATACACTAAATTGATCAGACCTAACAGACCTATAAAGAATACTGCAGCAAACAAAAAACAGAATACACATTCTTGTCAAGTGTAACATGAATCATTTTCAGGATAGACCATATATGGTCACAACAAGTCTCAATAAATTCAAATATATTGAAATCATATGATATATATACTCTAAACAATGGAATGAAGCTAGAAATCAATAACAGAGGGAAAATGGAAAATTTACAAATATGTGAAATTTAACAACATACTATTAAACAATCAATTTGTTAAAGTGTAAATCAGAAACAAAATCAATAAATATCTTGAGGCAGATGAAAATTAGAATATAATGTAACAAAACGTATGGGATACAGTGAAGGCAGTGCTGAGGGGGGAAATGTATAATTATCAAGCTTACATTAGATAAAGAATACTGGAAGAATTAGATGTAATCAGCCACAAGCAAGATCAATTGACTGATGATTTAATCAACCTGCCACAAAATATCCTTGCAGCAATAGTCAGGTCAGTGCTTGCCTGTACAGACAACTGGGCATAATCATTTGGCCAAGTTGACACCAGAACCTAATTTTCACAGTCCACCCCTTATCAACTTGGCAGCTGTACACATCACCTTGAAAGATAATTTCCAAATAGAACACAATAACAGACATATGTTTCACCTAACAATATTCAACTGTCCTGCATACAAATAAAATGTGCTACATCTCTCCAGAATAGGATGCAACTCCAGAATAGGATGTGACATTAACTCGTAAACTTCATATCCTGTGACTTAAATACTATAACATGCACAATACAACTTATGTCATATAATAAAAGGAAAATAAGATATTTGCTTATGGACAAATGCAAATATATTCATAACAAAACAGGGAGGAAATATTCATACAATCACAGTCTTCATTTCTGTAACTGCTCACTTGGTCGTAGTTCATATTTATCACTACCCACTCATGTTCTACTACCTATTTCATGTTCCCTTTACATTCAGCAAGCACTTCAGCTCTCATGGTTCTTTGCCAGGTAGGGTGACCCAGACCTTCATTCTTAAAGTTTCTGGGCCATTGGTAGTTCTGACTAGATTGGGTTGTTGCAATTTTCCCTTGACTTTAATCACAGGGCATGGAAATACTAAAAGATGCTGTAGGGGATCTCTATTCCAGGAAAACTCTTCTTTACCTCGGTTTTGTAGTTGCAGTTTTATCTCCCCTTGATAGGATCAATAACCCTAGACAAAACAGGATTCCTCTTCTGTGTTTGCTGATTCAGTGGTATGTGAAGCCCAAAGTGGCCAGGTGGCAGTCTTAATTTCTAGTTCAGTGCAATTATTGTTGTGTCTCCTGGAAGGAGTACTATTCTTTTTGGAATGAGGACCTGTAAACCAGCAGAGCTTAAAGTTTCAGGGACAGGAAGCAAAAATCTTTCTAGTAGATCACTAGGGGTGAAAGTGAGTGGTGCCACTTCCATTTCCACTCCTTGATTGTTGGACACATGAACCCTGGCTATGGGAGAAACAGCATCTAGAGTGAACACTGATTCAAAGCATACACAGCCTCCTGGAGAATGTGGCCCCAGGTCTGCAAGATACTGTCACCATAATTGGGTTTTCAAAAGGCCATTACACCATTCTATCAACTAAGCTGCCTCTGGATGATGGGGACATGGTAAGACCAGAGAATTCCATGAAGGTGTGCCCATTCTTGTACTTCATTTGCTGTGAAGTGGGTTCCTTGATCATAAGCAATGCTGTGTGGAATACCATGACAGTGGATAAGGCATTCTGTAAGTCCACAGATGGTGGGTTTTGCTGAAGTATTGCTCGCAGGGAATGCAAACCCATATCCAGACTATGTGTCTATTCCAATTAGAACAAATTGCTGCCCCTTCCATGATGAAAGTGGTCCAGTGTAATCAACCTGCCATCATGTAGCCAGGTGATCACTTCAGGGAATGGTGCCATATCTGGGGTTGAGTGTAGGTCTCTGCTTCTGGCAGATTGGGCATTCAGCAGTGGCCATAACCAGGTTGGCCTTGGTGAGCGGAAATCCATGTTGCTGAGCCCTTGGATAACCTCCATCCCTACCACCGTGCCCATTTTTTTTTTATGAGCCTATTGTGCAATGGCAGGATTGGCTAAGGGAAGAGGATGACTTGCATCCACAGGATGGGTCATATTATCCACTTGATTATTGCAACTTTCCTCTGCTGTAGTCATCCTCTGTTGAGCATTCACATGGGACACAAATATCTTCAAGTTTTTTGCCCACTCAGTAAGGACTATCCACATGCCTCTTACCCAAACCTCTTTGTCACCAATTTTCCAATCATGCTCCTTCCAAGTCCCTGACCATCCAGCCAAACTATTTGCAGCAGCTCATGAGTCAGTATACAAGTGAACCTCTGGCCTATTCTCCTTCCAAACAAAATGAATAACCAGATGCACTGCCAAAATTCTGCCCAGTGACAGGAATTCCTCCCCCCACCATTGTATTTTAGCACATCCTAGAATGGGATTGCAGTGCTGCAGCTATCCACTTTTGGGTGGTCCTGCATCATGCAGAATAATTTGTAAACCAGGTTCCAAGTTTTCCCTTACCCAGTCAACTGACTGTAAGGAATTCCTCAAAAGGCCACAGCCTTGGTTTGGGAAAGAGAAGGTAATGTGGCAGAAGTGGGAGCCATAGGCATTTGGGTCACTTCCTCGTATAACTTACTTGTGCCTTCAGGACCTGGCTATGGGAGAAACAGTCCTATCTCTAATATACCATTTCCATTTTATGATGCAGTGTGACTGAGCAGCCCAACTTTGTGGCTTGGTGGGTCAGACAACACCTAGCTTATGATAGACAGCTCAAGTCTCATGGTAACTTGGTGGTCCATGGTTAAGTGTTCAGTCTCTACTAAGGCCCAGTAGTAAGCTAAAAGCTGTTTCTAAAAAGGAAAGTAGTAATCTACAGTGGATGATAAGGCTTTGATCTAAAATCCTATCGGCCTGCCAAAGGCTCCAGAAAGCAACACTTTTTGCCACTGACACTTCCCACACCATTGGATCTGCAGGAACATATAGCCCAAGTGGAAGAGTAGCTTGCACAGCAGCCTGGGTCTGTCACAGAGTTTCCTCTTGTTCCCATTCAAAACTAGCAGCTTTTATGGTCACTCAGTAAATGGGCCAAAGTAGCACACCCAATGAGGAATATATTGTCTCCAAAACCCAAAGAGTTCAACTCGGCATTGTGCTTTGTTTTTTGGTCATAGGAGGGGCCAGAGGCAACAGCTTATCCCTCACCTCTTGACATGCTCCACATCACTGGACACCTAGAGATTTCACTGAGGTGGAAAACCACTGTATTTTTAATTGGATTTATCTCCCATCCCCTAATGCATGGTAGTTGCTACTTCTTGCTCACTAGATACAATCAGCGTGATATTATTAATATAATGTCCAGTGTGATGTCTTCTGGGAAGGAGAAATGATCAATGTTCCTGTGGACAAGATTGTGACATAGTGCTGGAGAGTTGATATGTCCCTGAGGCAGGACTGTGAAGGTATACTGTTGCCCTTTCCAGATGAATGCAAACTGTTTCTGGTGATCCTTACTGTCAACTATTGAGAAAAAAGCATTTGCCAGATCAATAGCTGCATACCAGGTACAAGGGTATGTGTTGGTTTGCTCAAGTAATAATAGTGCATCTTGAACAGCAACTGCAATTGGAGTCACCACCTGGTTAAGTTTATGATAATCCACTGTCATTCCCCAAGTCCCATATGTTCTCATGCACAGGACAAATACAACAGGGGAATGGGGATGTGGTGGAAATCACCATCCCTATTTCCTTCAAGAGTGGCACTAATCTCTACAATCCTTCCAAGAATATGACATTGCTTCTGATTCACTATTTTGCTAGGTAGGGGCAGTTCTAGCGGCTTCCATTTGGCCTTTCCTACCATAATAGCCCTCCTCCATGAGTCAGAGATCTAATTTAGGGATTCTACCAGTTGCTGAATGTCATTTCCAATTATGAATTCTGGGAAAACAACTACAGAATGGATCTGGGGACCCACTATGAGATGGACCTGAGCTAAATCTCCATTGATCACCTGACCTCCATAAGCTCTGGAGGACCAGAGTGACATTTTGTGTCTCCTGGAATTAGTGCCCCTTCTGAACCAGTTTCTAATAATCCCTGAAATATCTGACCATTTCCTTTTCCCCAGGTCACGGTCACCCTGGTAAAAAGCTGTAGGCCTCCTTGGGGAAGGCTGGGAGGAAGGTTAGCAGTGTAAATTTTGGTCAGTGTAGAAGAGTCCTTCCCCGAGGGTCCCTGGCCCACCTCTCCATTCAAGGAGTCTGGGTCTATAAACTGTCTCAAGTCTGGGAACTGATTAAGGAAGAACAATTCTCTATTTTTGTAATGCAAATTAGACTTTTGTACAGTTGACCTAGAATTTTTCTACTTATACAATTCAAACAAGAATTTAGTAGACTGCTTATCTATTTTACTTCTAGGTACCCCATGATCTACTAATCAATGCCACAAGTCAGTGAAAGTCAGATTATTTTGACTGCTGCTTTGAGTCCACTGTCCATTATGGTGGCCATGCTTACCTTGTCTATGGTGATAACTATTGCTACATGACTTCTGCCAACTTGGAATCTGAACATTCCCATTGTGTTTCAAGATTCCAGCTCAGTAACAGCAGTTCCCACAGTAATATCTGACTTACAGAGAACAATGACTACAGAGCTCTTCAGAGATGATAGAGCTAGTCTCAAAAAATTTATTTCTCAAGGTTCTGGTGAAAGATGTGTCCTCTGGACACTCCTGGGGTGTGTGAGCAGGTCTTCCATGATAAATCCACCCTAACATTCCCATCTCTCTAAGCCTCTGTATCCCATCATCTTCAGTATACCAGGGCAGTTCTGGCATTTTGACCTCAGGTAATGTCAGCCACTTTTGGATCCATGTTTCAACCAACCATCCAAACAAACAGTTAAAGCCCTTTATAACCCCTTGAACTACAACACTGAAAGCGAAACTCTGCTTAGCGGGCCAATATCAATAAATTCAGCTTGATTCAACCTTATATTCCTTCCACCATTATACCACAACCTTAAAATCCATTCCCACACATATTCACCTGATTTTTGTCTATATAGATTGGAGAACTTATCACATATCTTCTTACGGGTCACACTTTGTACCTCACCTTTTGGTTCTTGTTGGGATTTTAGTCTAGTTGTAGGTCTTGAAGAAAAGAGGGGTGATGGAAATGGGTAATGAAAAGAAATAGAAGTGTCTTTCAAACTAACCACCTCGGGGCATTACATCGTACTTTCATCTGGTGAAACAGGATTAATTGTTCCAGACAGAGAAGTGAGGGCTGTTTCCCCAGGGGAGGTGGTTTCAGGGATAGCAGGCAGTGAAGGGTTAATTTTGTTAGGTGAAGATTGGATGGCAGACTCTTGAGGAGACTGGAGGCTGAGATGCTCCTTCCTAAGGGAGTCCATTACAAATCTATCTAGCAAAGGTTCAGTAGATTCCACCGATCCCATCTCCCCATCGCCATCATTATCAAGCCATATATCACCATCCCATATTTCAGGATCCCATATTTTTTTTCCAATCAAAGCTCTTACTCTAACAGTAGGCACCCTGCAAAGTTGAGGCGTTAGTTTACATTTTGAATCTGCTACTTGCAGAATTGCTTTGTGTCTGCTTTTCAGAGATCTCAAGTCTGTGACCACAGGAAATATTATTTTCTTTCAGGGCACACTTGGAAACTTTTACATCATTCAGACAGTGCTGAAGTTTTGAATTTGAAGGCTTTAGCTCATCTCTTTTCTTCATCCCTGAACCTAGCATATTGAACAACAACCAGCCAACATCATTATGCCTCCTAATTCCACAAAACTTCTGTAAAAGTGTCAAAAACATTCTCACCCAGAGTCTTGCTTCATATAAGCATACAATTAGTAGAATCTAATGGTTATATTTTGAGCATTTATTTTGCCAACTCAACCCATGGACTGTCAGTGCCACCTTGATTATTGGAAAGAATCATTTGTGCCTCTGAAGGTAGGTACAGTAGAAAACCAATTGCAAAAACTCACTTTTAAGATTCTGTTTCTCAGGAAACACTCCTGGTACCATGCTGTGTTAGTCAGGGTTATCTAGAAAAACAACCAACAGGAGAGATATATAAATATGAGGTTTATAAAGGTATCTCATGCAACCATGGGAATGGAAGAGCCCAAAATCCATACAGCAGGCTTGAGGCTGATGGCTCTGATGAAAGACCTGGATAAAGAATCTCTCTCTTTCCTTCAAAGCCTTCAAATGATGGGATTATCTCACTGTGGGAGACAAGACTTAGTTGATTCCAGATATAATCAGCCACAGATGTGATCAGCAAATTGATGATTTAATCAATCAGCCATGCAATATCCTTACAGCAATTGTCAGGCCAGTGCTTGCCTAACTAGATAACTGGGCATAATCATTTGGCCAAGTTGACACCAGAATTTAATTATCACAGAAGGATAAGCAGAAATTCTCAGTCTGAAGTCTTTAAGCAAATCTCTACATTGAAGCACGAGACTCAATGTGAAAGCAAATAAGTCACATAAGGAACATAATCCTTTGACCTAAAACATATCATCCATCTTTGCTAAAGCAAATCTTAATGAACCACATGAGTTTGCAAGGTATACAAAAAAAAAAAGAGTGCATTTAATTTACTTAAACTGTATACTGTGTATAATGATAAAAAGATGTCTGTTTATCTTAGAAACTATAGAAAAACATAAAAATATATTAGCTGTTCAGGGCTCTGCAATCCAGAAGCAAAATCTACTACTATTTCCTAGTTGAGATCATACTGAATGTGAATTCAGGGTCCTGATTTTTTAAGATAACATTATACTGTGAGGAATTTTTTCATGTCATACTTTTTTTTTTTTTTTAAACACGGGCAGGCACCGGGAATCGAACCCGGGTCCTCTGGCATGGCGGGCAAGTGTTCGTGCCTGCTGAGCCACCGTGGCCCACCCTCATGTCATACTTTTTAAATGTCTGGATAATATTTCATTATTTCTATGTTATCTTAACTCATCCAACCAGCAATACGTTAAAGAGCATTTAGACTGATTCTGATTTTTTTGGCTTCTATAGGACACACAATAGAATAATCAATATAATGGGAAGAGAACCAGGAGAGTTAGCTGTCTGAGATTTCAAGTTAGGACATGTTAGGTTTGAGATGCCTATTAAGTATCCACATAGAACCATCAAGTGTGCAGTTGTAACCAAGAAATTGGGATTTAAAGGGATGGTTTTGATTACTGAATCATTATGTAGATATTTCTTTTTGCTTCTGGTATATTGAAGTAGACAGAGGGAAATTCCTGAAATTCTAAATTGTAATCCAGCTGCCTTGATCTCTGATAATGACTTTATAGCCCCCATCTTCTGCCCCTGTGATTGTAAAACCTTGTGATTAACCTTCATTTGTATGCAGTTATCCAGTTTTTCAACTTTAGAGTCTTGTAATCACTAAAGTCATTCCCTAATATTGAAGATCTTGGATCAGCCCAGAATTAACCCACCCCAAGTCCAAAGTAATCTTGATAACCAAGACTGATCTAAGCAAAATGGGCCCACCTGGCATGTGCAGTAGCTTAGACTTTAACCTACAAGTCACTTATACCCCATTTCACCATTTTCTCGCATACAGTCTGTGACTAAGCGTGTAATCAATCTGTGCACGTTCAGTAACTAGATCACCTCTAATTACATCACCTGGGGCCACTGTGCTCATTATTCTAAACACTCCTTATCCTAATTATCAGAATTATTGTAGTTTGGGGGACAAATTTTGGGCCACTAGGCCATCTACTCTCCTACTATGTGCCTAGTAATAAATTCTTTCTCTTTTTGAACCCCAGTAACTCAGAAATTGTTCATTGAACATGTTGGGCAAAGTAATCCATGGCCTTTGTCTGGTTAACACAGTTGCATGGGAAATTCTGGCATTTAGATGATAGATCCAGGCTTGGCATAGGAATGTGGTTGCTTCCAGTGTCTACATGATGGGCAAAGCCAGGAGACTGAAAGATAGATTGGCAAGATGAGGGGAAACCAGCAAGTAGAATTAAAAAGAATAATCAGTACAATGGGAAGAGAACCAGGAGAGTTAGCTATCTGAGAAGACAGGAGGTCTTAAATTGGCATCAGTATTAACGATGAATTAGTTAACAAATTAGGAAGAGATATTCTGAGGAAATGGGGTCTGAGTAAAAAAAAAGCAAATTTAAACTATCTCAACATTTATGAATTTTATGTTTTAGAAATCTTAAAAATATTTAGAAAACATTCATTTTGGAATTCCTGAGAAAATTAAATGCCTTAATTTGTGTATTTACTAATTTAGGCAATATAGAAGGAGATACTTAACTATAAAAATGTTTCATATTTGCCTTGGTGAAATTGCTAAGAGATATTCATTACTTAAAATAAAAGCATGTATGTGTCTCTATTTTCATGCTCCATAAAGCACTAATGTAAAACAGATATTTTATTTGGCAAGTTGTCATGGGACTAATGCAATAACCATCTATACACATGTGATCAGTGATGTAATCAACTGATATGCATGTTAATGTTTAGTAACTCATGCCCAGAAAATGGTAAGTTTATAATCCTGATCTTTTAAGATCGTAAAATATAGTGAAATGAATATAGGATTAACAGTTAGAGACCTTGGATCTGGTTGTGGAGTGAAGAGGTTTAGACCATAAAAGAAACTTTCACAAATCATCCCTTTATTACTTGCACAGAATAAAAAGTCTAAAAAAAGAGCAAGTGATCTTCAATACTTATATAGTACAGAGTTTGGAAAAGCAAGGAAACAAGTCCTCTCATGGCTGGTCTCCTTGGTGTGGTGAAAAACTGCTCTGGGTTGGGGGTCTTAGATGGTAGTGCCATACACCTGACTTTGTGCCAGAGAAGAGAGATAAATCTATACATATCTACCTGATAAACATCTGGGCTGTTTTTTCTCAGTTTCTGGGTTTAAGGTCTGGCTGGGTCTTTTCATTATACTTAACACCTCCTCCAGGTTGTGGAATGGCACACAATAGAAAAGAGTTGGGGGTAGCAGAAAGTTGGAGGGTGGCTGCCAAGCCTGTGTTTATGACTTCCTGAGAGACAGAGGTAGGGGTAGGTGATATCTGGGCAACGGCAGCTTAGGTGTCTGTGATTTCTCTAACAAAGGAAAACATCTCTGGGTCTCAGTTTCAGTGTCTCAGAAAAATAACATCTACTACTCTGTCTGCTTTATAGGATGGAAGGAAGTATCAAAAGCAAGTTTTCATTAATTTTCTCAGCATTGTACATTTTATTAAGAACCTGTATATAAGAGTGTAGGTGTGTGTGTGTGAAAAAGAAACTTTAGTGGTACAAGAAAAGATGTACTGATATCTCATTTTTACTTATCGTTTTGGCAGACTTATTAGATTTCAAAATAATAATGTGAAATTTAAGCTAGGGTTGAGTTACTAAAGTATTTCATAAACTGCCTTGCTACAACCAAATCCAGAGGTCAAGTGTCACTGAGCAATAGAGAAAAAGCTTTATTTATTGAAAATAGAAACAATAGATCTTTCTTTGAAATGACCAATGATAAATCAATGTTATTTTTCCTCATATGTTGGCTAGAGTTCTTTCTCCACCTGACACATTTTACCCTAAGCTCAGTAATTTCTGTCACATTTGGGTCCAGATCTTAACACTCCTATGAAATTATAATGTCTATTGTTTGCTTCTAGTCTGTCTCACACACTTCTTCCTTCCCCTGTGCTCAGACCCTACTTACTTGTTCTTGATTCATTTTATTGAATAAGAAAATCCATTTCCAATTTGGACCACTATGTTACATTCACTTCCTCAAAATAGTGTTGACACATTGAAAGAGGCTCAGTCGTTTCTTGCCCATGATGGTTGCTCTTTACCAAAAAGTATTTTAAATATATTAACTTAAAAAGAAAAAGTCATGAAAGAAATACACTTTGGGAAGAGATAAAGTGTGAGTTGGTTGTTGGTATTGGAGCCAATTCTCTCTCCCTTGCATTTGTGTATGCCTTGTGAAACTTGGATGACAGAAATAAGATCTCCCTCTGGATCTAAGGGCAGGCATGTTTTGCTGTCCATTACAAAAGACTCTGGTTCCCTGAACTCAGAGTTTCTCTGCTGTAATTCAACCCATTGCATATGCAGATGTAACTGACCCTATTCTCATTACCCTGTGTGAATTATGATTCAAATAACCTCTACAACCTATACTGATGTGCTGACTATTTGCTGTGCCACAAGCAATAACAAGTGTCTTTTTGTCTCAAACTGCGGCAGACTAACTTGTGATTTGCAAGTAGGGTGAAATCTCATACCCTTCAAACTTTTTGACAGTTTTGGTGAAGACGGGATCGAGACATGGCTTCCTGGAAGAAGAATGAAAGTTATATGGGCTGATTATTAAGATTTGAGAGAAATCCATGGGAATTAGTAGCAAAGGTTTTGATCAAATTGCATGGTTAGCTGGGCAATAAATGATCATCTACTTACTGCCTGTTAATGAGGAGGAATTGGGGAAGTTTGTTCAAGGCAAACAGTGTCCTAGATGCTGCTAACTCTCCTTTATGTGAGAAGAGTTCTGTCTCAGTTCTGCCCTATTGTAACAACTAATTCAAAGATTTGTCCTGGGCAGGCAAAATGTTCTTCCCCCTTTCAGACAAGTTAGCAGGGGTGCACCTATTCTGAGTGCAAAAATAGGGAACTCTGTTGAACACTTAATTTCTTAGGACTGCCATAACAAAGTGCCACAAACTGAATGGCTTCAAACAGAAACATATTGTCTCACATTTCTGAAGGCTAGAGATCCAAAATCAAGGAGTCAGCAGGGTATGCTCTTTCTGGAGTCTGTAAATTTCTGTCAGTGGGTTGCCAGCAATCCATGGTATTCTTTGATGTGGCATGACTCAATCTCTATCTGTGTCGCATGGCCACCTTCTCTCTCTGTTTACCTTTGTCCAAATTTCATCTCAGGTAAAGATAGGGTCATTTTTTATTAAGACCCTAATCTAGTTTTGCCTCATCTTATCTAATAACATCTTCCAAGATTCCATTTCCAAATGGAACCAGAAGTTAGGTCTTGGTGGGCCACAATTCAATCCAAAACACTGCTATCGTCAGAACCTCAAAAATTCTTATAACTTTGGGTGATTCATCTGGTAAATGAAGGACAGTTATGTAAAGCTTATCAGGTAAGAATGGTAAGAACTAGGCTGTGTTATAGCACATCCCCTCCTATAGCTATCATTGTCAAATTTAGAATCAAGCAGAAAGGATAATAAAAGTTCTACAGTTTTTTTGCAGTGGTTTCTGGCTGTTATAAGGGAGCTTTGGTGTTCTCAGGGAGATTTCTCCAAGACAGACACACTCCTGTGGGAAACCATAAATGAGGCTTTGACTAGTACTTACTTTGTTACTACCCTCGGTTAGGTTTCCCGTGTTGATGAAAGTGAACTCCTGGAGAAGAAGAAACTGACTCAAAAGGATTGAGGTAAAAGCCTGTGGTCAGACTTCCTGCTTTAGATAATTCCCCTAGACCTTATGTTAAAACTGGATAAATAAAAACTTAAGAGATGTTATCATGACAATGTGGCAACAAAATCCTGGTTTAAAGTAGACTCCTTAAAATATGTCTCCTCTGTGGGAGTCCAAGTCAACTGGCTGCTTAATTAAGGGGTCCCTAAAGCTGAAAGAAAGGGAGTCTATCAGTAATGATGACCTTGATGTGCAATATAGGATTTTGAGTGGACTGATAATACTTGAAGTTCCTTTGATTGAACTGTGAGCAGCTGTTACACCTCTTAGAACTGAATGAAAATATATCCTGATTACTTGTGTGGAGAAAATCTCTCCATTTGCAGTGCTGGGTCCCAGCTTCTCCTTTAATCTTACTTCAGCACTTTAAAGAGAAAGAGGATTAGAAGTGGTGGCAAGGTCTCTCATCCCTAGGGAGTTTCACAGGCAATGCACACCCAAATTTGCTGGGGGACTTCAGGAAGGGGTGGGTCCTGCACTCTTACAAAGCTGCTGGATGCAGGCAATCAGATCACCATCCTACTCTGTCCCAACTGATGGGGTCTCACCAAGTTTCAAAGCATTGATAGGGCTTGACTTATGGGACTTGCTCTTTTAGCACAATTCAGTGTCTTATTGTTGTAAATTCCATATCTGAATAATATAAATTAATGTGTTAAATGTTATATATCCCAGTTCCATAGATGACAAAATGGATTCTCCCTCTGAAGAAGAGCTAATGCATGTAGAGAAACTCCAGCACCTAGTGACCCCTTTGAGCTGTTCACTTTTGTGACTATTAAGCTAAATGGAGCCCCTGGTAGTGGAAGGAAACTTCATCTGGAGGGCAACCTTGGGGTTTTGTATTAATTATATCTATGACACTGCTAACTGAAAATCCTGCTTCTGGAATTTTATTACAGTTGAATGCCTAAATCATGTATGACTGTGACTCTCTAGTCTGCTAGTCTTTGGAATACTGGAACTCTTACTAACAAGGTGGGAAGGGCCCATTATACCTCACTTGTTAAATGGAAATGGAATAGCCAA